>NW_007726558.1:383175-402220 GCF_000696425.1 Galeopterus variegatus | reverse complement strand
GGTTCCCGCTCACTGGCTGAGCGAGGCGCGGGGGCAACACCGAGGGTTGCGATCCCGTTGCCGGTCCCGGTCCGGTACGGGGGCGACACTGAGGGTTGCGATCCGTTGCCGGACACGGAAAAAAAGACAAAAAAAAAAAAAAGAAAAAATGAGAAATGAAAAAGAGACATTACGACTGATACCACAGAAATACAAAAGAACCATTAGAGACTATTATAAACAACTATATATCAACAAACTTGAAAACCTGGAGGAAATGAATACACTCCTGGAGTCATACAAACTACCGAGACTGAACCAAGAAGAAATAGAAAAATGTGAACAGACCAATAACAAGCAAAGAGACTGAAGCAGTAATCACCAATCTCCCAACAAAGAAAATCCCAGGACCAGATGGATTCACTGCTGAATTCTACCAAACCTTTAAAGAGGACTTAATACAAATTTTTTGCAAACTATTCCAAAAAATTGAAAGAGAGGCCATTCTCCCAAACTCATTCTATGAGGCAAGCATCACCCTGATATCAAAATCAGACAAAGATACAACAACAAAAAAGAAAACTGTAGGCCAATATCCCTGATGAACACAGATGCAAAAATACTCAACAAAATACTAGCAAACAGAATACAACAGCCCATCAAAAAGATTATACATCATGTTCAAATGGGATTCATCTCAGGGATGCAAGGATGGTTCAACATACACAAATCAATAAATGTGATACATCACATTAACAAAATTAAGGACAAAAACCATATGATTATCTCACTAGATGCAGAAAAAGCATTTAACAAAATTCAACATCCCTTCATGGTAAAGACTCTCAAATTGAGTAGAGAAGGAAAGTATCTCAAAATAATGAAAGCCATATGAGACAAACCCACTGCCAAAATCCTCCTCAATGGGGAAAAACTGAAAGCTTCTCCTTTAAGAACAGGAACAAGACAAGGATGCCTACTCTCACCACTCCTGTTCAACATAGTATTGGAAGTACTAGCCACAGTAATCAGGCAAAAGAAAGAAATAAAGAGCATCCAGATTGGAACAGACAAAGTCAAATTGTCCCTGTTTGCAGATGACAAGATCCTATACATAGAAAAACCTAAAGACTCTTACAAAAAACTCTTAGACTGATAAATGAATTCAATAAAGTAGCAGGATACAAAATCAACATACAAAAATCAGTAGCCTTTTTATACTCCAACAACAAACTAGCAGGAAAAGGAATCAAGAAAGCAAGCCCATTTATAAGAGCTACCAAAAAAGTAAAATACCTAGGAACGAATTTAACCAAGGAGGTGAAAGATCACTACAATGAGACTACAAATCACTGCTGAAAGAAATTAAAGGGGACACAAAAAGACGGAAAAACATTCTATGTTCATGGATTGGAAAAATTAAAGTTGTGATAATATCCATGCTACTCAAAGTGATCTATAGATTCAGTGTAATCCCCATCAAAATACCAATGACATTCTTCACAGAAATAGAAAAATACTGACATTTATATGGAACAACAAAAGACCCCAAATAGCCAAAGCAATACAGAGCAAAAAAAAATAAATAAAGCCAGAGGCATTACACTACCTGACTTCAAATTACACTACAAAGCTGTAGTAACCAAAACAGCACAGTACTGGCATAAAAACAGACACTCGGACCAATGGAACCAAGAAATCAATCCACATACTTACAGCCAACTGATTTTTGACACAGGCACCAAGAACATACATTGGGGAAAAGATTGCCTCTTCAATAACTGATGCTGGGAAAACAGCACACCTATGTATAAAGAGTGAAACTAGACCTGTCCCTCTTACCATGTTCCAAAATCAACTCAACATGGTTTAAAGAATAAAATATAAGACCTGAAACCATAAAACTCCTAAAAGAAAACATAGGGGAAACACTTCAGGAAGTAGGACTGTACAAAGACTTTATGAATAAGACCCCAAAACACAGGCAACAAAAGAAAACATAAACAAATGGGATTACATCAAACTAAAAAGCTTCTGCACAGCAAAGGAAACAATCAACAGAGCAAAAAGCAACCTACAGAATGAGAGAAAATATCTGCAAACTATGCACCTGACAAGGGATTAATATCCAGAATATACAAGGAACTCAAACAACAGTGGAAAAAAACAAGTAACCTGATTAAAAAATAGGCAAAGGAGCTATAGAGTCATTTCTTAAAGGAAGACATACAAATAGCCATTAGAAACATGAAAAAATGCTCAACATCACTAATCATCAGGGAAATGCAAATCAAAACCACACTGAGATATCGTCTCACCCCAGTTAGACTGGCTATTATCAAAAAGACACAGAACAAATGCTGACGAGAATGTGGAGAAAGGTGAACCCTCCCACACTGTTAGTGGGATGGTAAATTAGTACAGCCATTATGGAGAACAATATGGGTGTTTCTCAAACAACTACACACAGAACTGCCATACAATCCAGCAATCCAACTGCTGGGTGTATAGCCAAAGGAATGGAGATCATCATATCAAAGGGATACCTACCTGCTCTCCCATGCTTACTGCAGCTCTATTTACAATAGCCGAGAGGAAACGAACCTAAATGTCCATTGACAGATCACTGGATAAGGAAAATGTGGTATATATACACAATGGAATACTATTCAGCCATAAAAAAGAATGAAATTCTGCCATTCGCAGCAACATGGATGAGCCTGGAGAACCTTATGTTAAGTGAAATAAGTCAGGCACAGAAAGAGAATTACCACATATTCTCACTCATAAGTGGGAGCTGTAAAATAAAAGAATAAAAAAGAAAGAAAAAGAAACAAACAAATGAACAATTACAATAATTCCTTGAACTTTCAAAAGGAGTGAAGAGAACTGTGTTACTAGAAGTGGGAAAGGGAGAGGGGAAGGGGGAGTTAGCAAGTAATTTAAGGGTCACAAAGAATGATTACGTTTTATAACGATGAATATACTAATTATCCTGATTTGATCATCACATATTCTACACAGGTACTGATATGTACACAAATATGTACAATCAATTTTGTTTCAATTAAAAAAAAGAGAGGCATGCATATGCACATATATTGTTTTTCTAATTATATCAGTAATTTTTTTTTTTTTTTTTTGTCTTTTTCCGTGTCCGGCAACGGATCGCAACCCTCAGTGTCGCCCCCGCACCGGACCGGGACCGGCAACGGGATCGCAACCCTCGGTGTTGCCCCCGCGCCTCGCTCAGCCAGTGAGCGGGAACCGGTCTGTATGTGGGATCCGACCCCTCGGCGGGAGCGCCTCTGCACTTCCCAAGCGGCGCACTAGCGCAGTGCGCCACCGGGCTGGCCCTATATCAGTAATTTTGACATCACTGGGGAAAGTTTGGAAAAGATGTAAAAAATAATAATCCTACCAAACTCATAAAACTATCATTGATCTTATTAAAATTTGTTTAACTGATAAACCGAATTCAAGTGCAATGACATTAATTTGCTGCTTTTTTAATGCAGTGAAGATTTTTTTTAATTCATAAAAAGTCCACAATAGTATTTAGGTTACCATTTTAACCATTTCTAAGTATACAATTCAGTGGCATTAAGTACATTCACATTTTTGTGCAACCATCACTACCATCCATCTCTAGAACTTTTTGATCTTTTCAAACTGAAACTCATCACCCATTAAACAATAACTCCCCATGCCCACCACCACAAGTCCCTGGCCACTACCATTCTACTTTCTGTCTCTATGAATTTGACTACTCTAGGTACCCAATATAAATAGAATCATATATGTCTTTTTGTGTCTGGCTTATTTCACTTAGCATAATGTTTTCAAGGTTCATGCATGTGTCATAGCATATGTCAGAATTTCATTCCTTTTTAAGACTGAATAATATTCCATTTATATATGGTATATACTATGGCATATACCACATTTTGCTTATCCATCCATCAATGGAAATTTGTTTCTACCTTTCAGCTACTGTGAATAATGCTGCTACAAACATGGGTACACAAATATCTTTTCCAGTCCCTGTTTTCAATTCGTTTGGGTGTACAGTTAGCCCTCAGTGTAAGCAGGTTCTGCCTCCTTAGATTCACCTAACTGCTGATGGGAAATATTTAGGAACAATAACAATAAAAAATAACAATAAAACAATAAAAAATAACACACATAAAAAAGCAATAAAGTATAACAACTATTTATATAACATTTACATTGTATTAGGTATTATAAGTAATCTAGAGATGATTTAAAGTATATAAGAGGATGTGCTGTGTAGGCTATATGCAAATACTACGCCATTTTATATAAAGGACTTAAGCATCCTTGGATTTGGTAACTGCGTGGGTCCTGAAACCAATCCCCCACACATGCTGAGGGACGAAGTGGAATTACTAGATCATATGGTAATTCTGTGTTTAATGTTTTGATGAACTGCCATGCTGTTTTCCACAGTGGCTGCACCATTTTACATTCTCACCAATGCATGAGGATTCCAATTTCTCCACATTTTTGTCAACACTTGTTATTTTCTGTTTTTTTCATAATAGCCATCTTAATGGGTGTGAAGTGGTACTTTTAAGTCATGAATATTTTCCTTGTCACTTTGCCAAGGACTTTGATAACAGGATACAGCAGAAATACAAATTTCTGGCACCCTTTATGCCAGCCTATCCCTCTATCCCCACAAGGTTAGGGAACAGACCTAACATACGACATACCTAATATTCATCGTTAATCAGCAAACTAATACATTGGTTCTGCATTGTGACTGAAGCAACAATGCTTTGAACTGAGCCACAGCAGCAGTTGAAAAGATATTTTCACATCTGGGACAGCAGTGGTAAAGCAGAAAGGTCACTGAACTTGAAAACTCGGTTCTAATCCTTCCTGTGTGATCTTGACAAGACACTTCGCTTCTCTGAGACTCATTTCCTCATCTGTATAACAGGAATAATAACTCCTACTTCACAAGATTGTTGTAAGGATTAAATAAGATAATGTGTATGTGTGGGGGGGAGAGGAGCAGGCAGTAGAATAATAGCTAACATTTATGGAGTGCCTACTCAATACCAGATGCTGTGCTAGGTGATATTTATGCACTGTCTTCTCTAATCCTCATCAGCAAAGGTGCATGTTCTATCTCCACTTTAATGGATGAAGAAACTTGTGCCCCAGAAAAAATCAAGTGTCTTATCCAAGATCACACACCTAGTGATGGAACCACTAGTTTAAAGCCAGATTTCTCTATGCTCTTTCCACTATGCCAGTGGTAGCAAATCAGTTTCAAATCATATGTCAGCTCCAACTCACAGTGCTGTATTGAGAAAGATTCTGACACTGCATGCAGTCTCCACACAGTAATGGCACACTGATCACATATTTGACATGCCTATATCACAGCTGAAATGCTGCCAAAATAGAAGTTATACCTATGTACCACATCACTGCTACAATTCTCAAACACCCGATTTGATTTTTCTGATAAAGAGCAATAAAGCCAAGACTGCTTGCAAAGAAAAATAAAAAGCCCGACAATTTTAAGAAAAAATTCTAACAGCATAATTTACTGCACTGTTGTAATAGAACTCTAACAAAGAAAGTCGTCAGACTAAATGATAGTTTTGAAAATAGACATGTCTATAAAAGTACTATTAATTTGTTAATCATTAATGGGTATTTGCTATTATTCTAATTTAACATTTAAACATTTGCCTTTCCCTTGGAGATTACTAGTTCCTTGACTGAAAAAAGTCACTATGTGTTAGCAGCTTCCAAAGGTATTTTTTGCAGTGTCTACTATAGCATTTTTCAGGTGAGGATATATAGTCTATATTTATTGATGAGGACAATATAATAAGCAAATTCTTCTAACCTCTAAAATTCTATACTAAATTTTTAATTTCTTCCAAAAATGTCATTCAGATATTCATTTACATATTTCTTCACCCTGCAAAATGATGTCAGTTTTATTACCACAGAGCCTTTGTATTATGAAGTACTTATGATAAAGTACAGGGAGATAAAGCAAATCCTCAAAAAACCTCATTATACTTACAATCTCTCAAAAGAGTATTACTTTTCCTTGGGTACAAAACATGCATGAATTTTTTCCCAACAGCTTTTAGATCACGCATCTGAAAGACATAAACAACTTGTATTGTGATAACCATGGTTGCCAGGTAGCCCCCTCACTTAATTTGCTAAAATTTCTTTCATTTCAATCTCCTGGGAGCTCTTCATTGAATTTTGGAGCTAATTCCAAATCAACTCCTCCACTGTACAAACAAACCAGAGAGGCAGTGTATGCTTTTTCTGTTAACTCCGTAAGCTAACATCTAAAACGCTTCCACATCCCCCAGTTCTGTTCTGATTTTGAAAGCTCTGTGAAAGAGGAACATAGCCTTCCCAATATGCTACTTAAAGAAACTAAAATAATAGCACTATGAAAAGCTGTTCTGCAAAAATAGTTTGACATTTAGTTCATACATGATGAGGTTCCAAAGGCCAATTAGTCTGCTCCCTAGCTACCACATTCTTTGCAATATATAAAATAAATTAATTTCTGGCATTCACAATTTAACTGGTAGATGAATTCCAGAAGCCAGACACAAAAAATAAGGACATTTGAGGGGGGATTTAGTAATGCAAATCTAACCTCTCAAAATACAGTTGAGATCATTCTGTCCTAGTTTTGTCACATAGATATTTCTCCATGTCATTAGAAACTCTTTGTAAACATAACTTTTTTTTTTTTTTTCCTTTTTGTCTTTTTTCGTGTCCGGCAACGGATCACAACCCTCAGTGTCGCGCCCGTACCGGACCGGGACCGGCAACGGAATCGCAACCCTCGGTGTTGCGCCCGCACCTCGCTCAGTCAGTGAGCGGGAACCGGTCTGTATGTGGGATCCGAACCCTCGGCGGGAGTGCCACTGCGCTCCCAAGCGGCGCACTGTAGCATGCGCCACCGGGCCGGCCCGTAAACATAACTTTTAATAGTTGCTTAGCACTCTACCACATGGGCATAATTTACTTAACATTGGTTAAGTAAATGAACATCCCATCTGCTGTTCGTTTCCAATTTTCCCCTACTAGAAAGAATGCTATAATGAACATCATTATATTTTGATATTTTTCTATGTTTAAATTTTTTGTAATTTTTTCTTATTCTATATTTGAAGGAGAATTATTGGTTTAAAAATATTTGGACATTTTAAGACTCTTAATATCCATTATAGTCAAACTGCTTTCCAAAAAGGCTGTACCAAACTCTCCAGGGAAGAGTTTTAAACCTCAATAAATAAAATATACTAATAATCAGTGAACCACAAAAAAATATTAGAGTGCTATTAGTTGTTTTTTTTTGCTGGCCAGTACAGGGATTGAAGCCCAGACCTTAGAGTTATCAGCACCATCCTCTAACCAACTGAACTAAATGGCCAGCCCACTATTAGTTATTCAGTCCCATAATACTGAACAGAAGTTCTCTCAATTAGTCTAACTTACAATGGTATTCTGAACAGACTCATTTAATGTAGAGCTGTCAAATTCCCGAATGCGAGATCTCATAGGAATGGTGATTTCTCCTTCTACAGGGATGTCTTGTGAGATGGATATATCTGAAAGGCCTGCAAACTGAGAAGTGAGGAAAAAAGATTTTAAGCCTATAATAAATTGCAGCATCCCTCAAAGACATCATCATTTCCTAGAGAGTAGGGACCATGACTTTTTGTAGGGTTTTACACAGTAGTTAAAGTAGGTGTTAGCTCAACAGACATTAAGCAATGCAGTTAACTACAACTTTCAAATACTTATTTCTTTTAATTTAAAGGAGATGGTATGTAATTTTAAAAGATATTTAAGGTAAATGCAATACTTTCTTGCCTTCAAATATCTGGTTCCTTTCAAGCATGAAATCTTCACTTGGCAGAAGCTAACAAAATTGAGATAATAACTGCACAGATGAAAAAAAAAAAGTGAACTTCTAGCAATCACAGCTTAGAAAGGCCACATTTCTGTTGCATTTCTGCTCCTTAGTAGGCTCTAGTGGCCTCTGCAGGCTAAAACAGAGCATTACATAAAACATAAAGTGAACTGGGAAGAACAAGGAAATGGCAAAATACAAGGGTACTTCAAAATTCAAAAGTTCATGGAAAGATTCATATTATCTTTCAATTCTACTTTTCCACAAACCTTTTGAAGTACCCTCATACAGTATACCTTGATCTACACTCTTTTTACCAGGTTACCTGGCAACCATAAATCAAATAAAATTTTCAAAGTGAATAAAGAATGTGAAATTTAAAACTCTTATGTTCATCTGCCAAATGTGTTCACCACAACTGAAACTCTGGAATCTATAAATTCCTAAGAAAACAGAGCAGTCCCTTCTCAAACAGTTTTTGGCCCAGTGGGCACAATTTTTAGTGGGCAATAGTTGCAGGTAAATAAAACATAAGACAGTATACTGAAATTTTAGGAAAAATGAGGTTGTTCAAAGAACTTATGAAAAACAACTTCTCTACCTCATTCATATTTTTTAGCTATACGAAATAAGCCATATGACTTTTTAAAAGTTTTCCTATAGAGCAAAGGAAGAAATGGGGGGAAGAGGGAGGGGTGAAGGAGGAATCAGTAAAGGGACATGAAAATCACCTACATTGTATATTGATAAAATTTAAAAAAAAAAAAAAAAAGAGCAAAGGAAGAAATAGGATGGAGCAGGCAGGGAGACAAGCTAGGCTTCTTTGAGTATATGTATTCTGTTATATGACTTGAAATCATACAAATAATTCACACAATTATGAAATAAGATTAAAATTTATAAGAAGCAATCCCTGAAGCTGAGAGAAAAATTAAACAAATAAACCTACTGTATATTGAATTAAATACACAACTGCACAGAGAGCAACTATTTCAAGTGACTATAACACTGTAATTTGACTTCTGATTAGGATGTAGAAAGCTGGAAACAGCATCCCCCCTACAAGAACCATGAGTTAAATCTAGATAAACTATAAAACCATAACTTTCCTAGAGCTAAGGTTGTAGGGCAACCAAGCAGCATGCACGAAATCTAAGGAAAGACAGGTACTTCCAAGAAGAGGCAGGACTTCAGCACTGGCTCAACTGTAGCAAAGCATGACAGCAAGATGGCACTGGGCACCACACAGGTGAGTAAGAAGAATTCAACTTAAATTCTAAATGAATTGCTAAAGGCCAAGTATGAACTAGCATGAGAGTACAGAACCCCTGGAAGCAACAGACACAAGGGGAGTTCACACCACTTCCAAGCTCTTCTCAACAGAGTTCCACTAGGTGCTCACAAAAAAGACTAGAGAGAGGACAATTTTGCAGGTGTAGGGGAAAAGAGTAGCCACCATTCTGAGAAAGCACATAGCACCACTCAGTCATTCCTCCTCTACAGAAAAAAAGCCTTAAAGCTGGTTGGAGAAGGATGACAAATTCTGGTGCCTCCAAAGCAAAGGTGAAGACCCACTGTGGCTGGGGAAAGGGAAAAAACTCTCTAGTCCTGGGGGAGAGAAAGAAACCATCCCGGGCTCAGATCATTAGTTTCCTTCAGCTTGGGGACAGACAGGATCACTTAGAAAGTACCCCCCAGGAGACCCAGGAACACACGGCCTACCTAACATGAAGGCTGAACCACTGACGACAAAGAATCCCCCCACCCTGGCCCCCATGACCAGGCTAGCAAGTATGGAGTAACATGCAACAGCAGTCTACTGCTGGGGGACAGGCTAGAGCACAGAGAGACCCACTATAAGATGAAAGGGCAAAGATAGAATGCTGAGCACAGAACAGAAACATGAAGAAAAATACTGTTGGGGCGGCGCGGGGGAACACTGGGATACCTAGCACCCATCCTAAGCACAAGTTTAACAGTAGAGGAATCTGAAACTGGTAATGGACTAAAGGTACCCATGGCAACAACAAAACTCAAACACAGTTCAACTCCTAACATTGACTTAACCCCTACAGTGACAACTTAACAGAAGAGATGTGCTACTTCTGGCAGTCTCTACTGTTCTATACATGACATCCAGCATTCAATAAAAAATTATCCACCCCCCCCATACAAAAAACCAAATCACCATGATGAGACAAATCAATAAAACCAGACTCTGAGATGAACCAGTTGTTGGAATTATCAGAAAAAAAAAAATTAAGACGACTATGATTAATATGCTAAAGACTCTAGTAGAAAAGGAACATGCATAAATGATGGTGAATTTCTGCAGAGATGGAAACTGTAAGAGTCAGATGGCAATACTAGAAATAAATGAACATAGTAACAGATGAAGAATGCCTTTGACAGCTTATAAAACTCAATACAGCCAAAGAAAGAAATCCAAACTAAAACAAAAAAGAGACAAAGTGAAAAAAGAAAAGAAAATGGAATAAAGTGGGCCGGCCCGGTGGCGCACTTGGTAGAGTGCGGCGCTTGGGAGCGCGGCGGCACTCCCGCCAAGGGTTCGGATCCCATATAGAGACCAGTCCGCTCACTGGTTGAGCGTGGTGCGGGCACAACACCAAGGGTTGCGATCCCGTTACCGGTCATGAAAAAAGACAAAAAGGAAAAAAAAATGATTACATTAAAATCATCTACAAAAAAGAAAATGGAATAAAGCATCTAAGATCTGTGGAACAATATTAAATGTTCTAATTATGTAAATAATTGGAATCCCAGAAGGAAAAGAGAGTGATAATGGATCTAAAGAAATATTTGAAAAGGTAATGGTTGAAAATTTTCCAAAAATAATGAAAGACATCAAATGACATACCTAAGCCCAAAGAACCCCAATCAAGATAAATACCAAAAGAGGGCCAGCTCGTGGCTCACATGGGAGAGTGTGGTGCTGATAACACCAAGTCAAGGGTTAAGATCCCCTTACCGGTCCGGTCATCTTTAAAAAAATAAAATAAAAAATAAATACCAAAAGAGGGCCAGCTCGTGGCTCACATGGGAGAGTGTGGTGCTGATAACACCAAGTCAAGGGTTAAGATCCCCTTACCGGTCCGGTCATCTTTAAAAAAATAAAATAAAAAATAAATACCAAAAGATAAAGCAAAAAATCCACAAACCTAGACACATTCAAATTACCGAAAACAAAGATAAAGAGAAAATTTTGAAGGTAGCCAGAGAAAAAAACATTGCAAAGATAAGAATTATAACAGACATGTCACCAGAAACTATGCAAGCCAGAAGAAAATGGAGGGACGCTTTTAGAGTACTGAAAGAATAAAACTGTCAATGCAGAATTCTAAACCCAGTAAAAATAACTATTACAAATGAAGGCAAAATAAAGACTTTTTTCAGCAAAAGCTGAGACATGCACTACAAGTAACATTAAAGGAAGTTCTTCAGAAAGAAGGAATATATCAGAAGAAAACTTGGATTTACACAAAGAAATGAAGATATCCAAAACTGGTTAAAATGAAGGTAAGTATGACAATTTTTTCTTATTGTTAATTACTCTAAAAGGTAATTGCCTAAAGCAGGGGTCACAAAACTTTGTGTAAAGAGCCAAACAGTAAATATTTTAGGCTTTGGGAGCCATACAGTTTCTGTTGCAATTACCCAACTCAACCATTGCAGTAGAAAGCAGTCAATAACAATACATAGATTAGTAAGTGTAGCTGTGCTCCCATTAATCTTAACTTACAAAAACAGGCAGTGGGCCAGTTTTTAAATTATAAAAATATAACATTTAGAGATAATTGGAAATTTGAAGACTGACAAGATATTTGATATTAAGGAATTATTAATTTTTTTTAGATGTGCTAATTTTATTGTGATTATGTTCTCATTAAAACAAAATCCCTATCTTTTAGAGATGCGTACTAAATATTTATTAATGTAATGATACCTGGGATTTGCTCCAAAATAATATAGACAGGAAGTGGGTAGGGCTATAGAAGAAAGAAGATTGGCCATAAGTTGATAATTGTTGAAGGCAGATACATGGGGAACCACTCTACCATTCTACTTTGGTATACTTTGAAATGTTCCTTAATAAAAAGTTAAAAAACGTTCTTAATTTTAGGGGCTAAGTTCTTTTTTATTCTTGCTCCCTCCCTCCAAATTGAACCTGAATACAATCAAGTCTCTAGATCTTAAATTTTACAGGAAATATGTTGATAGAAGAACATATTAAAAATATCACAAGGATACAACCAACCAAACACAAAACAAATGATCCAATTTAAGCAGATAAATTACGTAAAAAAGAGAATAATACATTGAAAGAGACTTATTAACTAATGCAATGTGTTGGCCTTGTTTGGATTCTGATTTGAACAAACTGCAAAAAAGACTTTTTTTTTTAGAAAATTGGGAGAAGATGAACAGACAGGAACTAGATGATATTAAGGAACTACTAGTTTTGTTATGTATGGTAACAAAGAAAAAGTCCTTACCTGTTAGAGAAACATACTGAAGTACGTATGACTAAAGTGATATTCTGGGATTTGCTTTAAAATAGTCAGAAAAGATCAAGAAAGACAAGGAAAGACTGAAGAACTGTTATAGATTGGAGGAAACTAAGGAAAAATAACAACTAAACACAATGTGGGATCTTAGGTAAGATCCTGGAACAAAAAAGGACATTAGTGGAAAACCTGATAAAAGGTCTATCGTTTAGTTAATAGTGTTTTACCAATGTTAATTTTCTGGTGTTGATAACTGAACTATACTTATGTACAATGTGAACATTAGAGGAATCTGGGTGATAGGTATATAGGAACTCTCTGTACTATTTGCAACTTTTCTGTATGTCTAAAATTAGTTTAAAATAAAAGGTTAAAACAGTACTCCAGAAAAAAATATGGTGGTGAGATCGATGAAATAAAAATAGCAAAATGTTGATAGGCACATGGGGTTCATTATACTATTCTTCATTTTATTTATATATTTGAAAGCTTCCATATTAAAATTTTAAAATATATTACTTCGTTGTTTCTGCCATCCTGTTAAACTACTCTTTCCTCTCCTCTTTCCTGATAAACTTTTTACTCTTTCACTCAATTTTTTGTAATCTGGCATTGGCCTTCTAACAGTGTCACAGTGTCAGCATTGATCTCTAACAGCGAACTCACATAATCAAGAAACACAAGGATCCTTCTCAGTTTTCATCCTCTTTGAATACTCTGCAGCATTTAATGTGTACACCACCCCTTTTTGAAGCCGTATTCTCTCTTTACTACTTACACTGCCCTTTCAAGTTTCAGGACTGCTTGTTTTGAGTATCCTTGCTAGGGGAGGCAGGGCAGTACAGTAGAAGGAACAGTCTTTAAAGCCAAACAGGGTTCTGTTCTTACACAGAAATAAAAAACACTGCTACTAAGAATTAAGTAGCACCTGCATAGCACCTAGCACAGTCAATGCTCAACATATGGTATCTGGAGAATATTGGTTAAGAGTGCAGGCCACTGGAGCCAGACAGCCTGGATTCAAATCCCGGCTCCATCATTTACTATCCATGGGACATTCAGCAAGTTACTTAATCTCTCTGTGCTTCAGTTTCCTCACCAGTAAAATTGAGATAATCACAGGGTTGTTGTGAGAAAGAAATGTATTAATACAGGTAAAGCACTTAGTAATAGGCACAGAGCAGGGTCTAGATAAATGTTAGGTCAAGTTCAAGATTTCCAGAGAGTCAATTCCAGTTCTGTCACCTGTATAAAAGATTTGGCTGGTCTTTGTCCCTTGTTCCTGGGAGGTAGCTTCTAAATTTAGAATTTCCTGAATAACAGCATTGTTGTTATTCATGATGGGCTCTGATCTCTGACAGTTTATGCTAACAGGTGAATCATGGTAGGCCCCTAGATAGTTCATGCCAAGGAGATGACTCAGGATGGGGGCTAACCTCATCAGAAAAGACCAAACATATGGGCCGGCCTGTGCCTCACTTGGAAGAGCGTGGTGCTGACAACACCAAATCAAGGGTTAAGATCCCCTTACCGGTCATCTTTAAAAAAAAAAAAAAGAAAAGAAAAAGACTAAATATGATTAGAGGGTTGGGGCTTCAGGTCTCATGATATAAGTCCAAACTCTGGGGAGGGGCGGGAGGCTAGAGATTGAGTTCAATTATGTGGCCAAACAATCAATCATGCCTATATAATGAAACCCCAATAAAAACTCTAGACACATGAGTGAGTTTCCTTGGTTGGCAATACTCTACATATTATCACATACTGACATACCAGAAGGGCAGCACATCATGACTCCACAGGGACAAGACTAGGAATATTTGTGTTTAGGACCTTCCCAGACCTCACCCTGTGCATCTCTCCCTTTTGCTGGTTGGGATTTGTGTTCGTTTGCTATAATAAATCTATAATTTTAAGTACAGCACTGTCCTGAGCTTTGTGAGTCATTCTAATGAGTCACAGAACCTGAGGGGATCATGGAAACCCCTGAATTTGTAGACAGTTGGTCAAAAGTGAGGGTGGTTCTGGGAACCCCCAAGCTTGTAGCTGGTGTCTGAAGTAACAGTAGTCTTATAAAGGACTGTGATCTTAACCTGTGAAGTTTGGCCTACCTCCAGGTAGTTGTTCTCAGAAGTCACCAAAGTTACTAAAGTGCCATGTGATCCCCACCCTATCCTCTATTCCAACCCTTCCTCAGTATCTCCTCTCAAGAGAATTGGTGACATTGTTCCATGAGCGGTGCCAGGATCTATGGCCCTCCAGCCCCATACATAACAGACAGGACTTCCAGGCCCTCACTAATGAACCCTACTCTCTGAGTAGCCCTCAGTGGGGGGGGGGGGGGGGGGGGGGGGGGGGGGGGGGGGGGGGGGGGGGGGGGGGGGGGGGGGGGGGGGAAGGTGACTTAGACTCCATGCCTCTCTTCTTTCCAAAGCACAGGCAGGCTCCTGCACATATATACACATGTGCACAGAAACACACATGCACACTTTGCTGCCTGGCTTGGGCCAGTGAGGGGAGCAGGTAGAAGCAGGGACGGAAACATACAATAAAAGCAGGAACTGCAGTTCCTAAAAAAACAGCTGGGAACAGACAGGTTATACTATTGACAGAAATCCTGGAGAGATAAAAGTCAATGGGGAAGCATCAAGCAGGAATCAACTCAGTCTAAGAGGCCTGGCTCCAAGGATGGGTGAAGGGGTGGCTAATGGCATGGTCTCCAGCTAGCTCCTTCACCTGGAACCAGCTTCCTCATAGACCCCAGGCTGCAGCCATTATAATAGCTTTTCTTTCTGCCCTCTAAATATAGATGGACATTACCCAAGATTCTGTCTTTTTGACTCTGTGCAGATGACTCCTAAATCAGCGTCTCTAGTCCTAATCTCTTCTGAGCCCTGAAGTCCAGGTTTTAAAGTCTAACTGCTGTTTGAATATTTATTGAATGGTCTGCCAGTATCTCAAACTTAACTTGTCCAAAATGGAATTAATCAACTTTTAAGGCCCTCATCCAGTTAACCCTTCTCATATGTTATCTATTTTTGTTCAGGGCACCACTATTCTCTCAGCTGTCTATTGCCTTGTTTTTCAATATGTGGTACTGGGAGCAGGAGCAACAGGAGCCGGAGGAGGAGGAGCAGCAGCATCACCATGGAGTTTGTTAGAAATGCAGAATCTCAGGCCCCATCCCAGACCTACTGAATCAGAACCTGCAATTAAACAAGATTCCCCAGATGATTGCTATGCACATTAAAGTTTGGAAAGCACTGATCTAAGACACATTCTCCCTAGCACTACAAACCCTCATAGATACTGTCTTGTCCTTCAAATCCTCACATCTCCTGCCACTGCTGTAGTCCAGTTCCCATCATTTATTCCCGGAACTATGGCAACAGCTTCACTGGTCTTCTAGATTCCAGACATTCCCCACCGTAACTCATCCTCTATTACGCTGTCAAATTCATTATTTTAAACCTTTCCCTCCTCAATAATTTCCACTGGCTCCTTGTAGCCTATTAAACCTCCCAGCTTAGTAGTCAATAATAACGCTTACTGTATGATCACTATGTGCCAGGCACTCTATTAAGTGTGTTAATTCATTAATGTGTTAACTCATTAATCCACCTAACAACTCTATGAACTATTACTATATCTCCATTTTACAGATGGGGAAACTGAGGTATGGAAGGATTTGGTACTTTCCCCAGTATCCCAATTTCCCCAATATCCCACTAGTTAAGTTAAAATGCTTAGAATCAAACCTAGGCAGTTTGACTCAAGCACACACTCCTAACCACAGTTCCATACTGCCTCCCTAATTCAGTACATATACCTTGTAAGGCTAATCATTCCCTGTGCTTTAATCAAAGTGATCTACCCATTGTTCTATCAATGCATTAGCACCTTCCAACCTCTGTGCCTTTGTCTATGTAGCATAAATGGAAATAGCCTGGGCCTCAGAGTTAGACCTAGGTTCAAATTTCAGGACTGGCCACTAACTGGATGTAGACCCTACAGAAATCATCAAACCTTTCTCTCTCTCATTTCCTCACCAGTAAGTAAA
Organism: Galeopterus variegatus; assembly: GCF_000696425.1. Lineage (NCBI taxonomy): Eukaryota > Metazoa > Chordata > Mammalia > Dermoptera > Cynocephalidae > Galeopterus > Galeopterus variegatus. The sequence goes on along the minus strand of NW_007726558.1, from coordinate 385,716 downwards.
ACGTAATTAAAAGTCACCTACCTAACTGAAATGGTTGCTGTGAAGTTTAGAAAATATGCAGAGTATGTCTATCACAATGCCTGGCACATAGCAGATGCTCACTCACTGATAACTCTTGTGCTCACCTGGAATTTCAAATCTTACCCATCCTTTGAGGCCCTCTCAAATATAACTTCTACCATGTAGCTTGCTTGATCACCCCAACTGGACATGATAACATGCTCTTTTAAATCTCCCTAATATTTTATGTGTAACTTTCTCTTATATAATGCCTTATTTTAGTATTGTATATTTGCCTAATCTCTATAAATTAGACTGTAAGCACCATAGGGGCAGGCCCTTTGTATTCCCTAAAGCAACTAGCACAGTGCATTACATATTGTGGGAGTTCAATTAACATTTGTTAAATAGAAGTAGATTGGATACTGAGTAATGAGTGACCAGAACCACTGAAGTTAACTGGGGAAAGCTTCACAGAAGAGGGGTGGGACAGTTTAGATGAAAGATAGGAACTAAAAACAGCTAAGCATCTGCAACGACATCATGCATGGTAAGCACTATGTGTATATTAGCTCACTTAGTCCTCTAACTAATCCTGTGATGAGTTTCTATCACCAATTTCCAAGTAAGAAAACTGGGGTTCAGAGTGATTTTACTTGAGGTCACAACTGCTCCATGAGAACATGGCCCAACTCACTCTCCTTCATTACTATATCCCCAGTGCCTAAAAGAGTTTCTGGAACATAGCAGATGCTCTCATATTTGTTGAATGAATGAAGAGATGAACAAATAGAACTAGTAAGCAGCAGAGCCAGGACTAGAATCAAGTTCATTTGACTGCCAGTTCAGTTCTCCACTGTAAGCTGGCAATTTAAAACAGAGGCAAGGAACGTATTTATTGAGCAACTACTACATAACTAAACACTGCTTGGAAAGAGGAATATTGGGGCAGAATGTTGAGTTAATTATACTCCTCAGTTCATGGCACTGATTGTATTAGACACTTTACATAAATTATGTCATTTAATCTTCCTTAAAACTCTTTGAGGCAGTATTTTTATCTCCATTTTACAGATGAAGAAACACCCTCCATGAAATGACTTGCCCAAATTCACACAAGCAGCAGAGTGGGTGGATTCCAGCCCCGGTAAGTTTAACTCCAAAGCCTGTGTTCTTAAACACTTGTCCACGTTTTGGGCTTGTACTTGGCAATAGAAATTCTATCCCCTGTAGAGACAGGAGCAAGAGAGTATGGTGAAGAGGACGGCAAGAAGCTGCCACAGGAGGGGCGCGTATTAAACCTAGCTTACTAGGGTAACTGAACAAGTCAAGACTCAAGTTATAAGCAATAAAACGTTAACGTCCTTTAGGAAGCAATTTTTCATTACTCCTAGCAGTAGACTGCTGCTACTCCAACAAGGTTGGTGACAGGTCTTCATAAAATGAGGGGGCAGCGGAAGAAAAGGTATTTATCACCTAAAGCTCGGTATTTAACACAATATTGGGGACAAGGACGAGTCGTGAGAATACGGGGTAGAAAAAAGGATGGGAGTTTCACATGAAGGCGTGGAAAGAACGAGGTGGGCTGGGGGCAAAGCGGTTAGCCCAAAGAACAGGCGCAGTGTTGGGACTGGTTCTGGCATCGGGTAAAGGAAGGGTCTCCCGGGCGGAAGGGGATCCGGCTCTCTCGGGCCACAAGCCCGTCCCCCGACTTCCTTAGGGGGCACTCTGCCTCACCCTCGGTCCCTCTTCGCAGATACCAAGCTCACCAGGGGCCTGGGCGACGCTCTCCCCCGGTCACCCGGAGACTCCGCCGCTTCCGCCATCTTGGCCCTCCTTCTCCCGGGTCGTTCCCACAGGCCTTTGCGGAACAGAGACGTGGAGCCGCGACCAGTCGGCGTGTCATCGCGTCATTGCGCCATCGCGCGGCGGCCGCGTCACAGAAAGTCTCCTGGCAACGGCTGGTGGCCTGGCTCTTAACTGTTCCCTATCCACGGAGTGTGGGGAAGAGCTTGGCGTCGCCTCGCTTCCTCAGGATCCCGCTGGACAAGCTCCCCTCCCCCTTTAACACGCAAGCGCAATTCTCAGCTCCGTGGGTCGGTCTGGGGACTGCGGCTGCCTCTTCTACCCCACCGACCCCACGCACCCGTTTCCTGTGTTCAGAAATAGGCTCCCAGTGCTCTTCCCCTGAGCACAGCACCCCTTGGAAAACACTTGCCCCTCCCTCCCCTGGTCGCCCAGCAACTTCAAGTTTCCGTGCCCCAGAATGAAAGGATCAACGCCCCTCCCGACGGCTGCTCCGCAATCGCCCCTGCCGCGCTTATTCCCTGCGCTCTCATCCCGCTAGCAAGCTGCTTCTCACTTCCTTGGTTTTTATAAACCTCTCTGCTGTCTCCACACGACCCTCCAGGACTGTTTTTCTTCTTCGCCTACTTTAGGGAAGCTTTATTGGCCAAACTTTTTAATCCCACTGTTGGAGTGAGCAGGACTGAAGCCATGCTGGAACCTAAAGCTGCCTGGGCAACGGGGGGGGGGGGGGGG
>NW_007726558.1:327307-383165 GCF_000696425.1 Galeopterus variegatus | reverse complement strand
TCAACATTCTTTTTTTTTTTTCCACTTTGCATTTAAAAAAATTTTAACATTTACTTGTACATTTTTGTGGGGTACAGTGCATTGTGTCAGTACATGCATATACTGCACAATGATTCACTTAGGGTAGATAGCATAATTTTGTAACCTTTAGTCCACAACTTCTCTTCCTCCCCCCCACTCCTCTTCCCCTGGCCTCTGGTAACTATTATTCTATTCTCCAGTTCTATGAGATCTTTTCTTTTTTTAAACTCCACATATAAGTGAGATCATGCTGTATTTGTCTTTCTGTGCTTGACTAACTTCACTTAACATGATGGTTTCCAGTTCCATCCATGCTGTTGCAAATGATAGGATATCATTTCTTTTTCTAGCTGAATCATATTCCATTGTGTATATATGCCACAGTTTTTCATCCATTCATCCATTGATGGACATTTAGGTGGATTCCATCGCTTGGCTATCATGAATTGTGTTGCGATGAGCATGGGAATGCATGGATCTTTCTGATATATTGATTTCATTTCCTTTGGGTATATACCGAGTAGTGGGATAACTACGTCATAAGCTAGATCTATTTTTAGTTCTCTGAGGAAGCTCCTTACTGTTTTCTGCCATGGCTGCACTAATTTACATTTCTACCAATGATGTAGGAAAGTTCCCTTTTCTCCACATCCTCATCAGCATTTGTTATTTTCTGTCTTGTTGATAAGAGCTATTCTGTTTTTGTTTGTTTTTTTTTTCCTTTTTGTCTTTTGTCGTGACCAGCAACGGATCGCAACCCTCAGTGTTGCGCCCGCACTGGACCGGGACGGCCACGGGATCCCAACCCTCGGTGTTGCCCCCGCCCCTCGCTCAGCCAGTGAGCAGCCGGTCTGTATGTGGGATCCGAACCCTCGGCGGGAGCGCCACCGCGCTTCCCAATCAGCGCACTATAGCAGTGCGCCACCAGCTGGCCCCATCCCCTGACTTTCTTATCTCGCTGGCTAAGTAGGAAAATAAGGCTGAGAAGCTAATTACTTCTTTGCAAAGCTAACAAGTCTTTCTTTGAGACTTGCAGAGTTTTGAGAAATGATCAAGGCCAAATGACTGAAGCTGACCTTGGGCACCAGCCAAGTACACCAGCGCAAATCACAATCTTGCAGGGTCCTGAGATAACAGCAAAGACAAGAACAGAAACCAGATGAGGCCTTGGAAAGACCTTGTACCTGACCCTAGAAACGGACCCCTCGTAACACATCTCCTGCTCTCCTGTATTTCACCTCCCACATTCCATTCCCTCAAGCCTTCCTTTAAAAACCCCTTAGTAAATGTAATCTTGGAGATGGGATAGCCTACCATCTCCTTCAGCTGCATACATCTGCTTTTCTAACACCAACTGTTTGACTTCTGAGTTTTTTTCTTTCCTTTTCAAGGAGGTGGGCAGCCGGACCTGAGTCCAGTAACACCATTACAACTTCCCAAGTTGCTAAGCAATTTGGGGTAAGTAATGCTCACGGCCTAAAAGAGTTACTGTAAGAATAACGACAAACAAAACCCAGCCTGCACATCCCAACCTCATCCACAGGATTTCTTGGTGTTACTGACCCCAGTTTACCTAGGCCCCAGGCTAAAATGAGGCCAAGCGATACAACCATTGGTGACGCAGTTAGTATTCAAGATTCAGGATACGGGAGTGCCCCCATACCAGTTTTCCGCATTTAACAAACAGCGTAGGGGATAGGTGTGAAATAAAGTGCTTTATATTTTTGGATAAGTAATCCAGGAAAGCACCCAAATAGTAAACATAAGGAAGAATAATGTAGAATGTGAAGGGACGAAATTCCAAAACGAATGGAGTCTTTTTTGGTGGTGGTCGTCTTTTTCTTTTGTTTAGTTTAAATATTCTTACAGTTCTTCAGACGGAGCACATTTTCAGTAGTTGCATAAATACTGGTGGAAGTAATATTAAAATTTAGGCCAGTAGATATGAAACCTTTTTTTTAATTACAGTATGTACAGCTGCCCCAACTCTAGACTCAGCCTTCTACACCATGCCCCAAGCCCATCTCACCACTCCTGTGATTTCCGACACTTCTTATCCAACCACCAAGTCCCTTCCCACTTTCCTAGGGCCATTGATAACCTCTTCGATTTCCTTGCCAACCTCCAAAATTAGTCATCACTCCCTAACCGAAAATCCTCAACTTCTACTGTTGTAGGGCGAACACAGAGAGGAATCCAAGACCTGCCTCAGTGTTATAGTTTTTTAGCTCTTTATTTTAGTGTTGCAGCTCTTTGTTCAGTGTTACAGTGCCTTTTTGCTTGCAAGCAAGGAGAGCAGTGGAGGGCAGAAGCTCCCAAGCCAGTGTCTCCCAGAACAAAGGGAATGACCCCCTTATCTAGCCTAAATTCCTGCCCTTCTCCCTCCTAGGTTCTCATTCAGGTCCTCTTATGTAAATGAGGGATGCTGTCCAGCTAATTTGGACTGGCTGGTTATGGGACACAGTCTGTTGGTCACTTTAGGAGCCTAATTTGCCTCTGGCCCCTGGGGGAGGGGTGTGAGACTGCTGTTATCTCATAGGGGGCGGGCCGAGTTTGTAGCAGAGAATAGGGTTTCTAAAACAGTTTCTCAAGTGGAAAAGGGAAAGGCTCAACAATTAAATATGCTTAGAGTTCCCTGCAACATTCCCCACTGGTTTTATGTACATGAGTCAAATCCTAGATTCATCATCAATATTTAATCTGGCATAATGGGTTCTTAATACCATAAGCTTTATCAATTGTACTCTTTCCTTAATGTGTCTTGTGAGGCCAGTGAGTATACAGGGGCCTATAGTAAATAGTAATAGGATTACGAGTAGGGGACCTGTTAAAGCAGTGAGGAGTGTTGTTAACCAGGGAGATCAAGAGAATAAATCTTCACACCAATTTTGGTTTTTGTTTCTTATTTCCTCCCTTTCTTTTAACCTTTTTCTGACTAGGGAGAGGCTATCTTTTATTATTCCTGAATGATTTGCATAAAAGCAACAGTTTTCTCCTAAAGCTATACATAGTCCACCTTGTTTTAGGAATAAAAGATCAAGGCCCCTCCTATTTTGTAGCACTACCTCTGCTAGTGAATCTAAGGAAGTTTCTAATTGGCTAACAGATTTTTCTAATTCCCCTAGGTCTAGATCAATTTGTTGACTCAGGGCTTTAAAATTTTGGTTGTTCATTATAAGAGCTGTGGCGCTAATAGCTGCAGAGCCTGCAATGCCAAGACCTATAAACAGAGGGATTAAGACAGGAACTGCTCGTTTCTCGAGGAGGTGCTGCCTTCCCACTGCTCCTTCATAGTAATAAATTTGGGGGACAATATAAACAAGTACACAAAATTCAGTCCTATTAGGTGTAAGGAAATATTGAATAGCTATACATGGAGTCAACCCTGTCAAACAAGCAAACCAAGCATAAGAAAGGGCAACAAGGTAGTTAGAAGCCTGTGACCCATGGGTCATATTACTAATGGTCACCGCATATGTACATGCAGTTTTACAGGGGAAATTTTTAGGGTTTTAGTCATTAGTTTTTATACAAAGTCCTTGGTTTTGTATGCCACCAAGTGTAAGTTTGGGCTTTCTCCCCATGGACAGAGTCTGTCCTTTGTGATTTCGGACAGATTCAGAGACCTAACAGTCTGGTTAGTGGTGCCTAAAGAGTTGTTTATCCCTAGACCAACATAATATGGTGACTCTGGATTTAAGCATAACCAACAGTCAGTTGTTACATTTGGGTTCGATTGGTTGACAAACATAAAAACTGAATCTAAAGTCCCCAGGAGGGGATTGGTGAAAGCATAATCAGACCGGGGTGTAGGAGCTCGGGGGGACGGGTTAGGGTACAGGGAACATGGAGGAGGGGGTAGGAGGTCTTGGTTAGAACCTATGGGGATGTTTAATTTATCTTCTCCTTTTAACTGAATAATGAATTCTCCTCCGGGGTTCACTCCAGTATATATAGTCTTATTCCCCATGTTCTTCCAGCTTTCCAGCTATCAACCATGAAGGGATTCCACATTTTAATAGTAAGGTTCATAGGGCTGCATGTTCCCGGCTGACTACAGTCAGCAGGTGGGGGCTGTCTATTAAGAGATATGTAGGCATCTGTATGAGCCCAGGAGGACTCGGTTTCACAGCCCCAAGCAGCACAGTGGTAGCTCCCTTGTCCCTGACAGGAAGGGCTGCTTGTTGCAGGGCAGATGGAAAATTGGGTTTTTTGGAGGCCTTTTTCATTAATTCTGCCACACCCCCTCTATGAATAGTAGCCATATCGGGTCCCAAATCCCCCTAGAGTTCATCATTTCTCCCTAGCCTTTAAGTTTGTTTTTCCCATTAGCTCACGTAAATCTACTAGGAAAGTGGGGGCCCCCGATGTATGGATGGCCCTAATGGGATCCCCTGTAATTGCATTCCTTCACTCCCATGTATAGTTTTTGGGTTCATGGGGGTTCCCTGATGCAGATGTTATGTAACATAAAATAATCAAAACAACCAGTGAGTCTTATCTTCATCGGGTCTCCTTGGGAGCGCTGGACCATCCATTTTTCCATGGAGTGGTCTGAGCAGGAGTTCCTGGACTGAGGTGTCCGTTTGAGCTGGGTATGGTGGATCGACTGGCGTTTTCCAGCAACCTTCACTGCCGTGGGAGTGGTGAGGACGACAGTGTAAGGCCCATTCCACCTTGGCTCGAGGGTGCTGTTGTGATGTTGTTTAACTTAGACAAGGTCACCCGGCTGGTATGAATGTGGGGTCAGATCCTTGGCTGTTGGTGGGACCCTCTGATCAGTGGGTGGATCCAATGCGACGCCTGTTGGAGAGCTTGGAGAGACCAAAGGAGGTTTTGGTTAGTGAATTCAGCAAATTTATCATCTGGAAGGTGGGGTAACAATGGAGGTGGCCTTCCAAACATTATTTCAAAAGGGGTAATTCCCTTGACATAGGGAGTACACCTTGTTCTGAGGAGGGCAAAGGGAAGGAGGATTACCCAGTTTTCACCAGTCTCTAATTTTAATTTGATTAAGGTTTCCTTTAGAGTCCGGTTCATTCTTTCTACCTGATCTGAACTTTGTGGTCTATAAGCACAATGTAAGTTCCATTTTATTTGTAAGGCTTTTGCTAATAATTGAGAGATCTGGGCTATGAAAGCTGGTCCATTGTCAGACCCCAAAGCTGTAGGCAAGCCGAATCGGGGAATAATCTCCTGTAATAATTTCTTAAGTGTTGTCTGAACATCTCAGTCTTTGTAGGAAAAGCCTCCACCCACCAAGAAAAGGTGTCTATAAATACCAAAAGATATTTCTACCCATATTGTCCCAATTTTTATCTCTGTAAAGTTGACTTCCCAATGTTCTCCGGGATTTGACCCTCGTGCTCTGGTTCCCATAGGCACCCCAGTCTTCGGTCCTGGATTTACTTGTGAGCATTTCACAGTGTTGTATAAAGTCTTTGCTTACTTTGTCTAGATTGTGAATATAATAGTCTTTCCATAACAGTTCAGTCAATTTAGTAGCCCCAAGGCATGTCCCTTGGTGTAGTTGTTTTATTAATAACCTTCCTAATGCCTTAGGTAAATATATTTGCTGGTCTGGTAAGATTTTCCAACCTGTATCATTGTCCTTTGTCTCCAATGCTCTGGCATGTATAATTTCTTCTTCAGTGTAATGTGGGACTGGTGGCAGTTGGGGTGCCGGCATGACTATTAAGGACTTCGAAGGCTCCACTGGTTTTAGCGAAGCCTTCTTCACTGCTTGGTCTGCTGCAGAATTTCCCCGAGCCTCAATTGTGTCCCGTTTTTGGTGTCCCTGGAAATGTATAATGGCCACTTTTTTAGGATACCAAATGGCATCTAGGAGAGCTAGAATCTCCTTTTTGTTCTTTATGTCTTTTCCTCCAGAGGTTATTAACACTCTTTGCCTGTAGAGGGCCCCGTGGACCTGGGCTGTAGCAAATGCATACCTACTGTCAGTATAGATGTTGACAGTCTTGCCTTTTCCATGTATTAAAGTTTATGTTAAGGCTATGAGTTCAGCCTTTTGAGCAGAGGTCCCTTGGCTCAAAGCCTGTGCTCAGATGACTTGTTCTAGTGTGACTACAGCTGCTCTGGCATACCTGATTCCGTTGGAGATGAAGCTGCTCCCATCTGTGAACATCACCTCATCAGGGTCTGGCCAAGGCACATCAGTCAGATCAGGTCGGAGTCCTTGGAGGGTTTCTATAGTCTCAAGGCAGTCATGAAGAGGCTCTTCTGGGTCATCATCTAGAAGGAGAGTTGCTGGATTCAGAGCTGTGGTCTTAAGAAACTTTATTCGGGGCTGGTCTAAAAGTAAAGCCTGGTATTGAGTGATGCCGGCATTTGTGAGCCAATGCTCAGGTGCACTTCTCAGGAGAACTTGCACAGAGTGAGGCGCTACCAGGCTCATATTCTGCCCTAGTGTTAGTTTGTCTGCTTCCTTCACCAATAAAGCAGTAGCGGCTATAGCCCACAGACAAGTTGGCCATCCGGTGGCCACATTATTCAGTTTCCTACAGAGGTAGGCCACAGGCCTTTTCCATGGACCCAGTGCCTGGGTGAGTACTCCCTTGGCTATGCCTAGTTTCTCAGTGACAAACAGGGTGAAGGGCTTATTTACGTCTGGTAGTGCCAAGGCAGGGGCCGTGGTAAGAGCCTTTTTCAAATCACTGAAGGCCTTTTGTTCAATCTCTGTCCACAACAGGGAGGCTTGTTTTCCCCCAGTGCTAGAGTATAAAGGCTTAGCTATTTCGGCAAACCCAGGTATCCAGAGGCAGCAGTAGCCTACTGCACCCAAGAATTCACAGACCTCCTTTTTAGTCTTTGGGGTTGGGGTTTTCAGAATTGTTTCTATTCTTCTGGAGGACAAGGTTCTCTTTCCTCCTTGCAGTTTGTACCCCAAGTAAGTGACTTTTGCGGTACGTAATTGGGCCTTTTTAGCTGAGACTCAATATCCCAGGGTTTGTAATTCCCATAATAAGTCTCTTGTGACCTCCTTGCAGGTCTCATAGTCTTTAGTGGCTAGCAAAATGTCATCTACATACTGTAGTAGAGTGATCTCAGGATATTGTTTTCAGTATAGCATGAGGTCTTGGCTCAATGCTTCGTCAAACAAAGTCAGGGAATTTTTTTTTCCTTTTTGTCTTTTTTACTGACTGGTAACGGGATTGCAACCCTTGGTGTTGCGCCCGCACCGCGCTCAGCCAGTGAGCGGGAACCAGTCTCCACATGGGTTCCGAACCCTCGGCGGGAGTGCCGCCGCGCTCCCAAGCGGCGCACTCTCCAGTGCGCCACCGGGCCCTCCCTAGTCAGGGAATTTTTAAACTCTTGAGGCAACCAGGTCCATGACAGTTGTCCTGAATATCCCCCCTCCCGGGTCTGTCCATTCAAAAGCAAATAAAGGTTGGCATACCTTGGCCAGTGGGAGGCTGCAGAAGGCATCCTTAAGATCTAGCACAGTGTAGATCTGGTGGGATGGTGACAGCAGGCTGAGGAGGGTGTAGGGATTGGGGATGGTTTGATGGAGGGTCTGCACATATTTGTTCACTTCTCATAGATCTTGGATGGGTCGGAAGTCTAAAGTACCTGGTTTTTGTATTGGAAGAAGAGGAGTATTCCATGTCGACTTACATGGAATTAGAATATTACCTTCTCTCAGCCTTCGGATGTGGACAGCTACCCCTCTCCTGGCTTCCAAGGGAATTGGATATTGCTTTACTAAAATACGAGTAGCCTGGTTAGTAAGCTGAACCATAATGGGAGGTCGGTGGATGGCCAGGACTGGGGGGTTCATTTCTGCCTGCAGTCCTGGGATCTCCCATTTTAGCTCCTCCAAGGTGGAACTAGAGTCAATGGGTGATGCCTCTGTGGCTATTATATATTCTTCACTGATTGGGCATGTTATCATTATCTGGGCAGGAGGTGCAGAATTAAATGTCAGTTCTGTCACATCCCCCTTAAAGGATATGGTGGTCTGCAGCTTCTGCAATAAGTCTCTTCCCAGCAATGGATATGGGCAATCTGGCATGACAAGGAAGGAGTTATAGTCCCTTGTCCCAGGTTCGTAATTCTTGCCTTGGTCCAAGGGTAGGATTGAAGCTTTCCTGTGGCCTCTTGTACTAAGGTCTTTCCAGTAGATAAATATCCATCCATTTTACTTAAAACAGAAAAAGTGGCCCGTGTCCATGAGGAAGTCCACTGGTTTGTCATCTACTTGTAAAGTTACCTTGGGCTCCTGAGGGCTCATAAGCATGGAGCCCTGGCCCCATCAATCCTCAGAGTTGTCTAGCTGCAGGACATGGGCTCTTTTCTTTAGTAGGGGACATTTGTCCTTCCAATAACCTTTTTCCTTACAGAAGGCACATTGGTCCCTCTCTAGGGGGGGGCTGGGCTTTCTGATGAAGTTTCCCTTCTGTCCTGGCTGAGGTCTCATACCCTTGGGTCCCTTTGCTGTAACTCTTTGAGACTCAGTGAGTGTGGTCACCATTATCTTAGCCATTCTTTTCTTTTGTTTCTCCTCTGGGCTATCCCTGGCATTACAGACCCTCTGGGCTATTTTGACCAGCTCAGAAAACAGCTTCCCTTCAAACCCTTCTTGTCTCTGAAGTTTCTTCCTAATATCTGGGGCTGACTGGGTAACAAAGGCAATGTTTATTGCATGCCTGTTTTCTGGGGCCTCAGGGACCACAGGTGTGTAGACCCTATAAGCTTCCATGAGGTGCTCCAGAAAAGCAGCTTGGGAACTTGCTTGGTTCCTGTATTGTTTCACTTACTTTTGAAAGGTTTGTGGGCCTCCGGGCAGCTGCACAGAGTCCCCTAAGGAGAGTCTGGCAATACTGATTGAGGACCTCCTTACCTTGATCAGTGTTGGGGTCCCAACTAGGCCAGCTAAGGGGAAATATGTGCTCAAGGTGGCTAGGATCATCAGAAGGCTATCGATCTCTGCCGAGAATAGTCTTTAATTCCTTACGACGAATGCGTTGGCGCTCCTCAGAAGTGAAAAGGGTTTGCAGGAGTTGCTGACAGTCATCCCAGGTGGGCTGATGAGTAAAGAACACAGTCTCCCAAAGAGAGACAAGACCCGGAGGTTTCTCAGAAAAAGGACTTTGGTTCTTCCAATTATACAAATCACTGGTAGAGAAAGGAACATAGACCATGAAAGGGGTTTGGTTTTGAGTTCCGGGGGAAAGGCGGGTCTGTCGGAGTGGGAACATGGGTGCGGGGGAAGCACTGGAAGGAGGAAGCACAGACTCAGGTTCTCCCCTGGTCCAGTAGGTGGCGCCACTCCTCGTGTGTGGGGGGCTGAAGGCACAGTAGAGTCAGAAGTAGGGTAAGGAGGAGGGGCACTGGGGGAGACAGGGGAAGAAAGATCAACGAAGTCCTCAGAGATGTCCTGTAAGACCGTGGGTGGAGGTTTTTGACTGGCTTCTTGGAAGGAACCTGCTGAGGGAAGTGTCTTCCAATTATACAAATCACTGGTAGAGAAAGGAACATAGACCATGAAAGGGGTTTGGTTTTGAGTTCCGGGGGAAAGGCGGGTCTGTCGGAGTGGGAACATGGGTGCGGGGGAAGCACTGGAAGGAGGAAGCACAGACTCAGGTTCTCCCCTGGTCCAGTAGGTGGCGCCACTCCTCGTGTGTGGGGGGCTGAAGGCACAGTAGAGTCAGAAGTAGGGTAAGGAGGAGGGGCACTGGGGGAGACAGGGACAGGGGGAGAAAGATCAACGAAGTCCTCAGAGGTGTCCTGTAAGACCGTGGGCAGAGGTCCTTGGCCGGCTTCTTGAGAGGAACCTGCTGAGGGAAGTGGTTTAGTTACAAGAATCTCCCCTTTTGTTTTAATCCTGTGGCCTGCCCTTTCTCCAGGGATATTTCTGTTCCATTGGTCCAAGTACATGGAGGGGGGGAGTTTTCCCATGCCTGGGTTGCAGGTATTGTTTTAACCAGGGAGGTAGTTCCTCCATAATTTCAAGCCAGACAGTAATATATAAGACTTGGTTGGGGTGCCCAGGGCTACCGAGGCAAATGTCTCGGACTCAGTAGGCGGTAGCAATATCTATAGTTCCATATGAGGGCCAGCCAACCCCAAAGGCAGGCCACTCTAATTCACAAAATTTTCTAAGGTCATAGGGGTCTGCTGAAGCCTCAAAACCGATAGCTTTTGCCTTTTTTCAGAAATAACCAAAGTGAGTTATTATTGCCTGTAGAGGGGTGGCCCCACAAACAGGCTGGGAGACCTTTTTCCCCATATTTTTATACAAATTTTATGCACAAAATATCCTTATGCTTAGGGCCTGTCAGGGCCACAACCAATATAAAAAGCACACAGACTCGATGAGATTGCTAGAAAGCACCCTACTGATACTAGGTAAAGGAGTGCCAGGAGAAACTTTTCTATTTTAGTGCAATCTCTTGGGGTGGCAGACACCAGTCTTATAGCCAGTACTAGGACAAGCAGTACAATAAAAGTTATCAACAGAGGATGGCATATACTTATCATGTTCCTTTCACAGTAGAACTACAATTTATGACATAAGACACAAAAGACAAAGATGAGTAAACAAATTATACACAACACAAGAGACAAGGATGAGTGGCCATGACAAATTTCCAAATAATTCCAAACCAAAGGACTTGACAATGTTTCGTGGGAGTTCTGAACTTGGGAAGTAGTGCTGTGTCCAGCCTTCCACAAGTCCCTAAACCAGAGCTCTGATACCCAAATGCAAAACAAGTTATTGAGATCTCAAACCAAAACTTACCTCCAGAAGTTTACTGAAACCAACTACTGAACAAAGATTCTGATGCTAATTGAGGCCAATTGAAGCTCCTGCGCAGGGGGCCAAAGGACCCTGGTACCGAGGTACAACTTCGCGGTTATTTTCCCAGAGTCTGCAGTGAGATAGGGAGATCAGGCCCAAAGCCAAGGTACAACTTCCTGGTCAGAGGGGACCTCGCCATGCTGCCTGCCATCTGGAGCTGTGGGTCTTGGTTTCCCTGAGTGAACAGATCCCAGACGAGCCCAAATGTTGTAGGGCAAACACAGAGAGGAATCCAAGACTGGCATCAGTGTTGTAGTTTTTTAGCTCTTTATTTTAGTGTTGCAGCTCTTTGTGCAAGCAAGGAGAGCAGTGGAGGGCAGAAGCTCCCAAGCCAGTGTCTCCCAGAACAAAGGGAATGACCCCCTTATCTAGCCTAAATTCCTGCCCTTCTCCCTCCTAGGTTCTCATTCAGGTCCTCTTATGTAAATGAGGGATGCTGTCCAGCTAATTTGGATTGGCTGGTTATGGGATGCAGTCTGTTGGTCATTTTAGGAGCCTAATTTGCCTCTGGCCCCTGGGGGAGGGGTGTGAGACTGCTTTTATCTCACAGGGGGCGGGCCCAAGTTTGTAGCAGAGAATAGGGTTTCTAAAACAGTTTCTCAAGTGGAAAAGGGAAAGGCTCAACAATTGAAAATGCTTAGAGTTCCCTGCAACACTACCCCTAATCTCATCTCTTGGCCTCTTCACCACTCATTTCAAGATGGCCTTGTTGCTGAGTTAAGAGGAGGACAAGCCATAAAACAATTGTTAAGGCAGTCAATGTTTAGGTTACCTAAACATAATTTCAGACTATCAATGTCCATTTTCCTCATTTAACTAGCAGGGTACTGGTTGGGTGTAAGCTAACATGCTTTGAAGAAAGAAACTCGGGAAGGAAGGTTGTGAAGGAAGGGGGTGGCATAGGGACAAGTTCCTAAAATACGAATTATTTTATGTTTTTACTTGCAAATGTATCTTGCAAAATTGCCAAACTTAGCATTCTGTAATACACGTACAGTCATTACTTTCATTACTCTCTGTCAGACCACGGACGTTTACAGTACAGCAGGACTTGTGTGACTTGCCCAAAGATGTCTAGAAACATTGTAAGTGGTAGAAGTGGGATTAATACTTGAACCAATAGGTATGAAAAACTTTGTTGGTTGTTTTATATTTCAGGACAATTTAAGCTATAACTCTATGAAAATAACTGGGAAATATTGAGGAAATAGTTTCCTAGAGAAACGGTCAAAATTGACTCAAGAAGGACATAGGGAATTTCATCAGAACAAAATTTTGGAAGACAAATTTAAAAATATATAAAAAGCAAGATACAGAACAGTTTAGAATGCTACCATCTGGGTAAAAACATAAGAGAAATGGATCTATATATACATATACTTGAATATTCACAGACTATGTCCGGAAGGCAACACAAGAAACTGGTAAGTGGTTGCCTCTGGGGAAAGAAACTGAGGGACTGGCAATAAGAGGTGGACTGAATTTCACGGAGGACTATTCGTGGTATGACCTTTCACATGGTTTGAAATTTTTACCATATACATGTGTTACTTTTTAAAAAGTTGCCAAAGATCCACCTTCCCCTCCTACCCCCAAAGTGCTGGACCAAGATAGTTTCACAGGCTGTTCACTCAAGCCTTCGAGGAGCAGATAATTCTTACTCTATATAAATTTTTTCCAGAGAGAAGAAAAAGGAAAATTTGCAAATTTATTCTAGGGACCTACTGTAAACATGATATCAAATCTGGCAAAGATAATACTAAAAATAAAACTATATATCAGTCTCACTTATTAATATATGTACAAACATCTTACACAGTTAGCAAATAAAATATGGCAGAATAAGAAAATAATAACACCCCATGATCAAGTAGAGTATTTCTAAGAAATATAAAGTTGGTTCAGAAGCAGGAAATGTCTTACTGGCCAGCCCCCAAAAAAAAAAAAAAAAAGAAATTAAAAGATAGGAAATAAAGTGATGATAATTGATAATTTTCTTTGGTCAAAGAAAAAAATCCATCATCTTGATGCAGAAAATACCATTTCTTTACTGAAAATAAATGCATTAATACAGTAGGACTAGAAGGCTACTTACTTAATGTGACAAAGAATATTTGTCTCAAATTAAAACATACATCATGGTGTACCTGGCATTCCCATTAAAGCCAAGAACGAGGCAAGAATACCTGTTATCAATGCTATTACTTAACACTGTTCTGGAAGTTCTAGATAGTGCAGTTAGATTTTTCCTTCTCTTGGGGCCAGGGCCAGCCTTGTCCGTTCTCCTTGAGGCCATTGGTCCCACTGAATTCTCTCATGCATTAACAGTAGCTTGACTCTTTGTCTCTAATACACAAGCAACCCTCCAGCTCTATAATCTCCACACATTTGTTTGCCACTTTCAATATTTCCTTTTCCTAGCAGTTGCCTTTCCCAAAGTACAGCACTTCTCTGTATGAACACTCCACCTTTCCTGTGTAAACATAGTTTCTCTTCTTTTCAGTCTCAAAGAACTAGTGACAAATTCCTCCCTAACCTCTCTATTTGGCTACACCTCTTTCCCTTGTGTATTCCTGCCCTGGCCCAGCCCTCCCTTTACCATATTCCCTAGTTCATTCCCACTTCCCTAAGCTTTTTGTAACTTTTATTTCCACACCAATCTCCAAACTAAGTTATTTCTCTAATCCCTCTACTGTGTACCTCATCCCTGGGCTTTCTCAGTGCTTCTGACTCAAGATTACTTTGTCACTGGGCTAGGAGGAGGTTAATTTATAAAGCAACTGTGGATGCAGTCAGTATTCAGATTACTTGGGGGCCCCTTTCCGGCTACACATACCTGTTCCCTGTTTAACAAACAATGTAGGAGATAGGTATGGGATAAAGTAGAGTGTTCTGTATTTTGGGATAGGCAATCCACAAAACTCCAAAGTACATCTACAGGTAAAAGGATGTAAAGGACATGAACAGAGTAGGAATTGCTATGATAATTTTTCAATTACAAGTATATCCAGCAACATTTATAATTGTGTATACCCATATTAATTATTCTCTTTCAAACCCTGGACATTTTCAGTAGAACAGTTGACATTTGCTTTTTTAATCCATAAGATTACATTTACAAATTTAGCATGTGTCAATTCTAATTTTATAGCAAAGGGGATCATTTTCCAATTTATTTTTTATATGTATACATTTATATGCATAGTTATTCAATTTCATTATTACTTTCTCCAACATTTTACTATGAAAATATTCAAATATATAGAAGAGATGAAAGAATAGTAGGGTAAAATACGAAAGAATAGTACAGTGAACATCCATACACACACCACCTAGATTCCACAATTCACATTTGGCAGTTTCTACTTTATCACATTTGTATTCATCTATCCATCGATCAATCCACTGTTCCATCACCATTATCTAGCTTGTTTTTCTCTATCTTTCAAAGTGAAGGGTTGGCGTAAGGTAAATGCTAGACATAGACTTATCCCCCCTCCCCATACATTACAGAGTTCTGCCCCCCCAGGAAACTACCCCTGGCCAAGGTAGTTACCCAAGGAAAGGCACATCTCCTTTAAGACAAACAAAAGAAAGACTATAGGAAGCAGGAGTCCTGAGTAAATGAATTGGCATGTAAATGTAGTTAGCATACTGGTGTTGACTACTCTGGCGCCAGGAGGGTAGCAAGTAAGTTAACTCATCTACTCAGCCAGACCTCCCAAGCGCTGAGTTCGGTGAGGTTCTACACATAAGCAAGCAAATGATTTACAACTCTCCTTTGATCTGTTTACTACATAAGTTTTGTATGTACCCCATGGCAGTGCAGATTTCCAGCCGGCCAGCCGCCACCAGCACCTCCCGTTAAGTCTGATAAACTGATGTCTCTACTCATTGGCCCCGGGTGAGTTCTTTGGAATAGACAAACACTACTCGTGTGCCCTTGCAAATTTGGGGCTCCCACAATACAGCTGGCCAGTCAGCTCAGTCAATTAGAGCAGTGTTATAACACCAAGGTCAGGGGTTCATATCCTCATTCTAGCCAGCTGTCAAGAAAAAAAAAAAAAAAAAAGCTAGGAACGAGTAAGTTTCTGTGAGGTAAATGCTGGACATAGACCTCTTGCCCCTCTCCATGCATACCAGAATTCCTTCTCCCCCCTGGGATACTACCCCTGGCCAAGGTAGTTACCCAAGGAAAGGCACATCTCCTTTAATACAAACAGAAGACTGGAGGAAGCAGGGACCTTAAGTAAACTGGCACACTGGTGTGAAAAGTGTTCTGATGCCAGGAGAGTAGCACGTGGATTGACATCTACTCAGCCTGATCTGTGCACTCTGGGTTGTGTCAGCTGAGTGAGGGGCGCATAAACATGCAAATGACTTACACTTCTACTTTGATCTGTTCACTATGTAACTGCTGTATGTACCCCATGTCAGTGTGGATTTCTAGCTGACTGGCCGCTGTCAGCACCTCCCATAATTCTAATAAACTGTTGTCTCTACCTGTTGAGCCGGGTGAGCTCTTTGGAATAGGCAAACACTACACGAATGCCCTGTCAGATTTGGGGCTCCCGTGATGCAGTTGTATACATTAGTACACTTCAGAATGCATTGTTTCAAAAGGATAAGATAGGTCTTGGTATATTGACATTTAAAAATGTCTATGATATATTAAATGAAAAAAATACTATTTATGTAAATATAAGGATTAATGTACACATGAGAATTTAATTTTCCAATCAATATCCTGTCCTCCTTATTCTTCTTAACAGAACTTCACTTTTATTCAGTGTGGCAACATGTCCAGGCCCAAGCAATGAATCATGATTAATTCAAGTCAATCATGGCAATGCCTCTGTTTAATTTCTCAGCTTCTTTTGCCAACAGGGATGACCATGTGATCCAGTTCTGGCTAATGAGAACAAAACAGAAGTTATGCAGGGAGGTATCTTGGAAAGCTTTACTATATTGCATAGAGGAGACAGATTCAGCTTGCATGGCTTAAACCTTCTCTCAGTCTTTTCTTGAATTCAGACATAATGTCTGGAGGCGCAACAATACAACTGTCTTGCAACCAAGAGAAGACAAAGATAAGGACAAAAGCCCATGTGCTAAGGATGCCCTTTCACGTTCTGTGTAATTTTTTAAAAAACAATCATTACATATATTACTGTCAAAAAATAATAATATATTTATTAAAAATAAGGATATAGTATCAATCCCAACTTAATTCAAAGGAATTTTTGGAGGCTTTAATGAGAAAATATATGAGAATGTAGTAAAGTGCTAAAAGAAAAGGCTGAATATGTCTTACTGCAGTAGTAGTTTGTCTATTTCTGAATTTCCTCCAGAAAGCAGAGCTAGAGAAAAAGACTTTCATGTACATGCTGATGTTGGGAAGTGATCCCACGCAACAGGAGTGGGGAGCTGGGAAGAGTGAAGCAGAAAAGGAGGAAGAGTCATTAGAAGGCTATGCTTCTCTACCTGAGCAACTGGGGTTCAATCCCACTGAGGAGTCACGTAGTATGCAATTCAGAATTGTCCACTGGAGAAACAGAAGACGGGGATGCTTCTCTACAGCTCCCATATCCCATTGGTCAGGGGTCCCTACCTGAAGTGTTAACTCTCTTGCACATCCTCACTTTGTGCAAACTTCAGAACAGCTGAACAGATTCCCACAGGCGAGAAGCCCTACAGCAGAAAGTGAGATACAGCACAAAGGAAGCCAGTACGGTCAGGTTCAACCTGCTTACGGAATGGTGGGCTGAGAAAATGTGAGGCAGGGCATAAAAGGTGTCTGACGCCTAGTCTAAACTCGAGGTGATAAGTCATCAGAAAAATAGTTGTGGCAGGAGGAGGGTCAAGGAAGCAATTTTGCTTTCACTTTTTCTTTACTTTTTATATTTATGTTTACAAAAAGAGAAGAAGCTTAGTGTAGTGGATAAGCACACAAAGACAAAATATCTGGGTTTGAAACTGTGATACTGTGAAATATACTTGGTCTTCATTTCAGTTTCCTGTCATACAACTCCTCAAATCCTTGGACTCTTCAAAATGTTGTGTCTTTTTGTATGCTAATGAATTGACTCAAGCCTGGCAGCTTCTAAGTAGCTTCAAGATGGGGGTTGGTTACAGGAAAGACCAAGTCAGGATTAGAGGGTTGGGACTTTCAGCCCCACCCCCACATTCCAGGGAGGGCAGAGACTGAAGTTAAATTGATCACCAATGACCAATGATTTAATCAAGCATGCCTACATAAAGAAGCCTCCGTAAAAACCCAAAAGGACTGTTAGGAGAGCTTCTGGATAGCTGAACATATGGAGGTTCTCGGAGGGTGGTGCACCCAGGGAGCGCACTGAAGCTCTGCACTCCTTCGCCAAAACCTCACCCTAGGCATTGAAAGAAAACGAGCCAAAACACCAGGTAATGTTCAAAACCTACCGGGTTGCGCTTAAAATGGTGGGGCAGGAGGCTGGGAGGAGTACATACACTTATATGGGTTGGTGGGTGTGAAAAACGCAGGCGGGGAAGGGGAGGGAGTGCTAGTGTGTGGGATCAGGTCGACTATTGGTGCAGGTGTGGTGGGTAGGGGTGATGTAATCAAGATGGGAGGTATCTCTAGGTGGGAGGGGAAGGGTCCTTTGTCTGGGAAACCAGGAGGTAGAGGTTTTTCTTTATTTTGAAGAAACTAGGAGGTAGTGTAAAAGACTAGCGGCCATTTTGTACTCAAGATGGCACCAGTCGCATCCATGATGACATCAGTCATATCCAAGGTGATGTGACCGCGTCAAAGATGGCGCTGGCCATGTCCGAGATCTATCAGGCATCTCTTCATCTGTATCCTTTGTAATATCCTTGATAATAAAATGGTAAACATAAGTGTTTCCCTGAGTTCTGTGAGCCACTGTAACAGATTAATCAAACCTAAGGAGGGGTTGTGGGAACTCCAGTTTATGGCTGGTCAGTTAGAAGCACAAGCAAAATAACATGGGTCTTGCAATTGGCATTGGAAGTTGTGGGCAGTTTTGTGGGGCAGGGTCCTCAACTTGTGTGATCCGATGCTATCTACAGGTAGTGTCAGAATTGAATTAAATTGGAAGACAACCTGCTGGTGTCCCCCGCAGAACTGATTACTTGCTTGGTCTGTGTTGATTTTGATGTGAGAGAGTGAAAAAACAGTTTGTGATTTTTCTACTCAGAAACTCAACTCCATCATTAGTAAATTATGTGGTGTCAAGTTACTAAACCTCTCTGCCTCAGTTTCATCATCGTAAAATGATGATAATAATAATGCCTACTTTATAGAATTATGATCACTAAATGAGTTAAACGTTAGCTATCAATATTTACAATAGAAATACATGTTTGTTGTAAAAATTAAGAACATATAAGCATATAAAATACAAAGTTAAGAGTCCCGTATCTGTTAGAATGTTTTTCAAGTAAGAGAAAACAAACCCACCTTTCCAGTGATGGGATAGAGCAAGGCCCATGAATGGGGTATTGAGATGGGAAGCCTTGGGCTCAGACAGTTGGAAGGTGACATAAAGCTATTCTGTCAGCAAAGTCAGGACAAGAGGCTGAGGGAAGCTGAGGAGTGCAATGGAACTGAGATAAACTGAATGGTGAGTGTTAGCATCTAGCTCGCCACGGGGAGGTGTCCCTTCCCCTACTTCCTTTGGTTGTTCCTTTTGCTTCTTTTTCTGCTCCTTCGCTATCTTGCTGTAATGTGGGAGCCCCAAATCTGTGGGGGCACTTGCATAGTGTTTGCCTATTCTGAAGAACTCACCCACAGGCCCAACAGGTAGAGACACTGGTTTATTAGACTTATGAGAGACACTGATGGTCAGTCAGATATCCTTGCCACCATGGAGTACATACTACAGTTACATCGTGAATAGATCAGTGAATAAATAATTTTCAGGCTTACATACAGATCCTCATCCAGCTCACATAACTCAACATGCAGGATCTGGCTGAACAGATAAATTAATCCACTCGCTACTCTTTGGCACCAGAGTGCTCTTTCATCTTAGTTTCCCTGCTCCCTTCAGCCTTCTGTTTGGGGATGTACCTTCCCTTACATAACTTCCTTGGCCAGGGGTAGTCTCCTGGGTGGTAGGGGGAACTCTGATATGCACAGGGAGGGGGGAATAGGTCTATTTCCAGCATTTACCCTACTTTCCACCCCTCCATACAACTATTCCACCCTCACAGTCTTCACAGTCTTCACATCACATTAATCTTCCGCATGTCCCCTAGGGTGGAGTAACTTGATGCCTAGAGTGTGTCTAACTTGATGCCTTGCAGAAAAGACTTCCCAATTGCTAGGCAAATGGGGAAGGGTCATGAGCACTTTCCCAGGAATATAAAACCACCCCCATGTACATCTTCCTGTCCAGTTGTATGGGAGGTACGGCCATTCTTATGTTCCACAAGCCCAGAGGGTACCCCAAGGCAAGGGATGTGCTCCTGCTTATACGGAGTGATTTTGCCATCCCCACTGCTCAGCATCTGTGAGGGTGGTAGTATTCACACATAACTCTTTGGGGTTCCATTCCACTTCTCACATGGTTTCATTATCTGTCCCATCCAATGTTTCTATGCAGAATGGGGCTGGGGCTTTGAATTGTATCTGCATTGCAGTCAGCCAGCTCACCCCGTCCCACACTGAATACCTCAGGATAGGACAGGTTTGGTTAAGCTATTCTCTAATTAATGAAAATAACTCTTAGTCTCGTCATAACCTATCATGTGCTGGGTGAGATTAGTCATTTTCTGTTTTTTCCATACTTACAGCCACATCCATTTAGTATGATTTACCAATTGCATTGTCCATGGCAGAACCAGTGTGGTAGTGTGGCAGATAGCAGGAACTCTGAGCAGACCTAGCAGACTGGTCTATTATGTATTCGGGCCAGGGTTGTAGCCCATTGAAGATAGGTGTTCTGTGTGGTCATACTAGGGATGATAAGAAAGATGTTTAACAGGCACTAAAAGCAGTAAGTCTTGTTTATCAGGTAACACACAAGTGATAGTTTTATCTTGAGAAAATATAGTTACACAAAGGTAGGGGGGCTTCCCCGGCTTAGCACACCAAGCTCTATCGGTCCAGGACTGCTTTATCTATTACAGAAAGATGGGGGTGGACCCGAAAACTCCATAGGGAAATAATAATAGTCCCTTTCAGTATAATTTGGTCTGTGGGGTTGTGACATCTCACGACATTTGACCATCATCCTATCACTGATGGAAAGATCTCTAACCCCCTTTCTATTCCTTCACCCCAGGGAGACAGCAGGGAGCACCAACGTGGTTCAGGTTTAAATTTTCCAGGGCCAATGGAGTGGACTCACTCCAGTTACTTTATCTTGAGGGGCTGGCAACAAGTTATTTTTGCTTCCTCACTGAGGTCTTAGTGAAGCCTCTAGAGCTTTAATTTGCAGTCGAATAGCTGCTGCCTAAGGTTGCATCAATGTGTCAAGGGGGAGGGGCATCCAGATCTGGGCCTCTCATTCAATGTCCATAGGACTTCTGCAAACCTCATTGTCCACCCCTGTAGGGTGTGCTGTTCTGTCTTCAAGCCTCCTTAAGCATCCCATTGCATGTTTTGATGAGGCCTGCTCCAGTTGGATTACAGGGAAAATGAAACTTCCAAGTGATGTCATGGGCATCGGCCCATTGTTGTACCTGTTGTCTGGTAAAATGGGTGCCTTGATCACTCTCAGTGACTTCAGGGGTCCCATTGGCTGCCATGAGCTGTGCCAGTCCTCTGATTGTTGTTCTCTGGGTGGCCTGTTTGCTGGGGTAAGCTTGCATAATACCTGTACAGGTGTCTACACAGGTTAATGCATAACAAGGCCTTTCTGATAAGGGGAGTGGCCCTATATAATTTATTTGCCAATAATTCAGGGGTGCATCTCCCCTATGCACCTATCCCATCTCTTGGGGAAGCTTACATGGATGTCATTCTGCACAGACAAGACAGTTCTGACAATGTCAGTATACCGTATCAGTAGTCCCCAGGCTTTGGCTACTTCCCATAGTGTCTTTTGTCCAGCATGCTTCACTTTCTTGTGTAACCAGGCAGCCGTACCTTCCATGGGGGCTTCTTCCAGCCATCTCACACAGATGAGGGCATTGGCCTTTTCATTGCCTGGGCTTCCCAATGGTTTGTGCACAGGCACATGGTAGACAGTCACTGATTTATGTTCGCTAATAGCATATATATCTTGCCACATGTCCTTACCCCACAGGAGCTTATTCATGATTAACAAGTCCTGTTTTGTTCATTGGGGCAGCCACGACATGAGACCCTTAAAAACTGCCCAACTGTCATTACAGAACTTTCTCTTTGGCTATCACCATCTATACTGCTCACAGTTCAGCCTCTTGGCTGTTTTGCTTGGTGCCACCATCCATCTAGATGGTATCAGTTGATGGTTGGTATGCGATGGCTTTCCATCAAGGGAAGTGCTCTTGACAGGAGCCATCAGTATACCAAGCCTCCTCTGGCACTGGCGGCACACCTTCCTTAATAGGCAAGGGAGTTAGTACTGTGAGTTCAGCGGCCACATCATCTGGGTCCACAAATGTGATGGGCCCCAATAACTGCTGTAGTTCATGGTTCAAGTGCCTTGTGGATAACTTACTGCATTGTTTTAAGAAGGCTCACCACTTGGTTACCATAGTCATCTGAGCACTGGAACTGTGAGGTCACATGAAGATGTCATGAGTCCATCCAGCAATTGGTAATGCAGTCCTCACTGTCACAGCTGCCTGTCCAGTGACCAGTTCTGTGGCTAGCAATGCTCGATAAACAGCATTTACTTGTTGTTTTATAGGGCTGTATTGAGCCTCTGATCCTTTCCATGTCTGGAACCATAACCCCCAAGCATAGCCCTCCTGGGAAATATTTATGTACAATTCATAGGATAGTACTGGATTTAGAATGCCCAATGCTTGCATGCCCCTTGCTGCTGCTTTTGCAGAACTGACGGCAGCTTGGCACTCAGAAGTCCAATCTCATTGTGCTCCCTTTATTACTTGCCTCACTATTTGAGCTAAATGGGGGATGAACACCCTCCAGTATCCTAACAATCCCAGAAATTCCTGTAATTGTCTAACAGTAGTTGGCCTAGGATATGCCTGAATCTTGTCTATTACCATGGAGGGCATTACTTTTGTCTTAACTGACCAAATAACACCTAAGAATTTGACAGATAATCCAGGTCCCTGGACTTTGTTTTGCTTTGTAGCCTATCCCCTCCTCTGTAGGTGGGCAATAAGGGATGGCATAGCCTCCTCCAAATCTGTAAGAGAATCAGAGGTTAACATAATTTCATCAATATAATGGAGTAGTCTCACGATGGAGGCACTGTCCATCTTTCCAAGTCTTCTGCTACCATTCCATGGCAGATGATAGGGCTATGCAAGGAACATGATGTGTATATCTCCACAATCATAATCATGGTAGCCCATCGGCAAAAGCCACATGTAAAGGAGGAATTACCTTATTTAGTTCCCTATAGGCCACAGTCATTCTCCAGCTGCCATTTGGTTTATGGATGGGCCACACGGGGACGTTATATGAACTATGGGCTGGGTGCCTTATTTTCACCTTAGCTAATTCCAGTATAGTTTTACCAATTTCCTTGTGACCCCCTGGCAACCGATATTGCTTAGTTACCACTGTTCTCTGGGGTGGCAGCAGTTTCACTGGGGCGTGCTGTGCTTTACCTCTCTGTACCTCTTTCACAACCCTACTTCATAGGCAAAACACCCCCACACTAATATGCAAACACAAACTTTGCAATATATCAATCCCAAGTATATATTCCCTGATTGGAGAGATATACACAGCATGTTCCTTGGGGAGGAGCCAGCCAATCCTTAAAGTTAACTTCACCTTTCTTACTTCAATGGATGCCCACCATACCCATCTATAGCAGTAATAATCCCCTCAAATTTTGGTGGATTTCTATATATCAATATACATTCAGATCCTGTATTTACCAAGACAATCACCTTCTGTATGTTCTGTGAAAACCAGTGTATAGTGAGCTCAACATGGGACCTCCAGGTGACAGAGACAGCTCACATTACCTCCATCCTTTGGCCTCACCCCTAGGCTTGAGACCAAGGGAACATGAAGTCTATTTCATCTTCCTCTGGAGGAGCACTCGGCTCCACTTGGGGTTAGTTAAAGAGACCCCCCCCAATAGTGGGTGACTTCATGAATTCCTTCAGCTTTGGCTCTGCCTGCACTTCCCCTAATGGAGTGCATTCCCTTATCAGCTGTGCCTCAAGCTACTTTTCCAGCAAGCACTGGACTCATTTCACTTTGGGCAATTGTTGCCACAATTTAAGCAGTGTTGCATCTGGCTGCTTATCTGTTTTTTGTAATCGACCCCTGCCTTAGTTAGGTCCACCCACAGCTGTTTTCTAGATGTTTTCTGGTTCTTTCTGATGTCTTTCCCCCTCTTTTCCCTTTCAGTGCTGCTTCAGCCCATAGCAGCTGTTTTCCTTTTATTTTCACAAAATGACCTGCCAAATCATGCAGCCAATCAGTGGCTCAATTCATCTGACATGCTATCATATCCTTGCTGTCAACCTGAGTTAAACAAGCCTCTCTATCTAACCTTAATTCTTCCTTTAACCTTTGTCCTTGGCTCCATGACTTAATTTTCTTCTCAGTCACTCACCTGAGCCCACAGAGGAGTGACCATGCAGCTGCAGCAGCCATAGCCTTGTATTCTTTTTCCTTCTGAATACCTCTTCTTTCCTCAACTGTCTTCAGCACCTCCAGCAGTCCTGCCAGTGTTTTGGGGGCATCCCCATACTCATGCAGCAGTCCCCAGCTATCTACCAAGCTGGTAATATCAGACCACATAGAACCAGTGGCCTACCCAGGTATTTCGCTCTGCAACATTCCTCCTGTCCCCTCCATCTCTCTTGTGGCTGCTTCAATGGGGAGTTGCTCTGGAATATACTGCCCACTACACCAATTGTAATGTGGAAGCCCCAGATCTGCAAGGGCACTCATGTAGTGTTTGCCTATTTCAAAGAACTCACCCAGTGGTGCAACAGGTAGAGACATTGGCTTATTAGACTTTCAAGAGACACTGACGGCAGCAGGTCAGTCAGATAACCATGACACCACAGAGTACATAAAACAGTTATATAGTGAAGAGATCAGAGTAGGGGTGTAAATCATTTTCAGGCTTATGTGCAGACCCTCACGCAGCCCACATAACTCAGAGCATGTGGGAGATCTGGCTGAGTAGATAAATCAATCTACTTACTACTCTTTTGGTGCCAGAGTGCTAGTTCATTTACTTAGGGTCTTTGCTCCCTCCAGCCTTCTGTTTGTTCTTAAAGGGGATGTGCCTTTCCTTGGGTAACTACCTTAGCCAGGGGTAGTCTCCCAGGGGGGAGGAGGAACTCTGGTTTGCATGAGGAAGGGTGAATAGTCCAGCATTTACCCTACACTTGCTTCTTAGCAGCAATGCCCTCCCCTTTTGTAACTAGGAAATAAAGGGACATAGGGCTACAGTGGAAGAATTTCTTGGCTCAATTGACAAAAAGAACTAAAAAAAAAAATAGAATGGTTAATGTTTGTTCTGAATAAGTTCATCTGAAAAGTGCAATTTTGAAAAGCATACAAAACCTATGCAATTAGATTGCCATTAAAATTATACACAGAACAAAGAGCAATGTGTCTGTTGTACTACACACTCCTACTTCCCACCCCTCCTCATATCTCTTTCTCAAGAAGGAAAATGTGAATAAGGAAAGGAGAAAGGATAGAAAAGGAAGGATACCCTGAGGAATATGGAGCAGCAACTTCCCATACTTGGTTTTAAGTAAACTTTAATATGAAAATGCAATACAGGAATCGTTTTAAAGAAGTTTTCCTCTATAATAAGGTTGGGAGAAAAGAATGGTGTGAGTGAGCATTACAAAGTGGGGCAGAGGCCACTGATTTTCTTAGACCTTGCAGTCCCTTAGGATGAGTATATTGATAACCAAAAAACTTCTCTGATGAAGTCAGCTAAATTATAGTGGGAGATATGGGATAAGTCAGTAATTATATACACTTGTCTTGGGAAACATTATCGTAGAACCATTTTTTTCTTTCAAGCAGACAGGATGGCTCCAGAAAGCCATAAAATAATTTTAAATGCTTCTTGTAACCTAGCAACAATCCCAAATCTATACATCATGTACAACCAATAGAAAGCCTGGGGCTGTCCTCTCTCTCTCTCCTTTGATCCTTCCTCCTTCTTGTGATTATAAAATGCTGAGCTCTGCTAGTCTTTTTCAGAATGCATTTTCCAGGACACCCTGACTTATGTGTCTCTCCAGTTGTAATCATCATATTGGCTCCATAAATCCTTGCTATATGTATTTGGCCTCAGTTTCTTAGGTCAACATATGATTCACTAATATCTGAGCTACTTGAATGTGAACATAAAATAGAGTTAATTCTTCATTCCAGCCCTCCACATTATTTTCTACCCCTGTTTCTGTGAGGATTCTCAGAAAAGCACATCACTTTAATGTATGTGAGATAAGGTCTAAGAAAAATCACGTGATTAAAGCTCAGGGAAAGAAACAAGACTACCTCACTTCTTCTATACATACTTTGATCCTGTTGGGATCTGCAACCCATTGATCTACCAAAGTTTTACTGTCCCTCATCAACTTTATGTCCTCTTTTCCCTCCTTATTCAGCTTAAACTCCATTGGCAGTCACTGCAAGCACTGCTTTGTAACACTTTCAACTCTCTTAGCTCTCTTTTGCTGTATTGTACTCATTTGGCAAAAGTCCAACCCTGGTTAAACCTAGCAGTCTATATACTTGGTGCCCATGTAGTCAGCTAAATGTGATCAGAGTAAGACATACAACTTCGCTGACTGGTCTCATTTAACTGGCCACAAAGCTTCATAGTCCCTTAATGTTGCCTGGTGATTACACATATTTCCTAAGTCCACTCACTTGCCCATTCACCTAAAAGATTATATCATACTTTCTGTTACACTTTCCACTGTGTAACGGAGATGAAAAAAGGATTACTCAAAGCACCATGAATGCCATGAGTGGCCCAAAGGGACTGCACCTCAGCAACTCCTCTGTTAGGAGGAGAAAACTGGGTGCAGCCTTGATTCAAAGTTAGCTTCTGTTTTTTATTGTAAAAACAAGGAAGTTTCACAAGAAAATTCAGTTGATTCAATCATTACAAAAGGATACAAGGACATGGGCAGTGTTACAAAAGTTATCTATGGCTAAGTATAACTTAAACAGTGCAAACTAGTAACATCAGTAAAAGTAACAATGTGACATTCCAAAGTGCAATTAGTGAAAAGCTAAGTTGGTCAAAATGGCTCATTATCTAAAGCATAACCTCTCTTTAAGCAAAAGTTACATTCTTATGATAAAATCTAAGTATAATTATTTCTAAAGTTTCCACCAACAGACAGCTTGCCTCTTTCAAACATTTTTTTCACATCTTTCCCTTCAGCAATTCCTAAGATCTCTTAACCGGGTGGGTATGACAACCACTGCTAGCTCTAAAATCGTTAAAGTATACAATCCCATACCTAAGCAGTGATTAGAGTTGATTAGATGGGCTGTCGCCCCCTGACTATAGGCTGTGACCTCCTACCCGAGGGCTTTTCCCCCATATGTGTATTTACCTAAAAACCCTATTCTAAAAATCAAATGAGAATCAACATTATTTAATTAGAATTGATTAAATGGGCGTTTGCCACACTATCTGTAGACTGTGGTCTCCTACCCAAGGGCTTTTGCCCTACAAATGCAGTTACCTAAAAACCCTATTCTAAAATTAAGTGAGAATCAAGATTTCTAACCCTCCACACTTTCTTTCTTCTCAAAACATTTCTTCTCCAGTCCTGAATTCCAGATGACAACTTTGCCTTCTACTTCACTAAGAAAATAAAAGCAATCAAAAGATACCCTCTACAGACTGTTACCACCACATCTACCCATTCGTTAGCATTTGTAACTACATTCTCCGCCTTTGCTCCTCACAACTGTACTGTCTAACGCTAACCCCTTCACTTATGTACAAGGTCCCATCCTGTATCTTCCCACCCAAGGATAACATTTTAAGGTGAAAATGAAAAGTTCACGTAAATGAAATGACTTGATTAAAGTCACCTAGCAGATTAAAAATAATAACTAACATTTGCATGGGCTCTACTGTTTTACAAACTAATTTTACGTACATTATTACATCTGATCCTCACAAAAAATGTAAGAGGTGGGTTTTATTATTCCTATTTCATAAGAAAAAGAGACTCAAAAGAGGTAAGAAATTTTGTTGGTTGTAAAGGTGGGATTAAAATTTAGGCCAAGAGTAACAATGGAGAAGTGATTTTTATTTTTAATTTACATGAGAGTACTATGTACAAATCTATGCAAACAAGTTTGAAAATGTCAAGGAGATGGACTGGT
Organism: Galeopterus variegatus; assembly: GCF_000696425.1. Classification (NCBI taxonomy): domain Eukaryota; kingdom Metazoa; phylum Chordata; class Mammalia; order Dermoptera; family Cynocephalidae; genus Galeopterus; species Galeopterus variegatus. The sequence goes on along the minus strand of NW_007726558.1, from coordinate 355,839 downwards.
TCTGAGAAAAAATAAATGATCAAAATTGACCAAAGAGGATTTAGAAAACCTCATCAGAACAATGACTATGTAAAAACGTGTTTAAAACTATCAGAGAATCAATCCTCTAAATCAGAGGTTGACAAATGTTTCTATAAAAGGCCAGGTAGTAAATATTTTCAGTTAAGCAAATCACCCACTGTCTCTGTTGCATATTCATCTTTCTTTTATGTTTTTTGTTTTGATTTTTTACAGCCTTTAAAAATGCAGAAACCATTCTTAACTCAGGAGCAGTACAAAAACTGTCTGAAAGTAGGATTTTGCCTGTAGGCTGTAGTCTGCCAATCCCTGCTTTAGGTCTAGCTACCAGTTTACAAGTAATACAGACAATAGACACATGTTCAATGAGGAGAGAGAGACAGAAAGAGAAAGCCTATTGCTAAAATGGATTTAAGACATATATAAGTCAATTGTAATGTATGGATTTTATTTAGATACTGATTCAAAAAAGCAGCAGTTAAAAATAATTTTGAGACAACCTGGATAATTTGAATGCTGATGAAATAGTTGATGATACTAAGGAATTGATGGATTGTTCATTTTGTTTTGTTTGTTTTTTGGTATTACGATGGCTTGTCTGTATCTATGAAAGAATCCTGCTGGGATTTTGAGGGGAATTACAATTAACCTATAAATCACCTTGGGGAGGATTGACATCTTAATAGTATTGAGGCTTCCAAACCATGTATAGAGTACTGTATATCTTTCTATTTATGCATTGGTTTGTTTGTTTGTTTGTTTACTTGGCAGCTGGCTGGTATGGGGATCCAACCCTTGGCCTTGGTATTAGCAGCACTGTGCTGTAATCAAGTGAGCTAACTGGCCAGCCCCTCTATTTATCTAGATCTTTGATTTCTTTCATCAATATTTTGTACTTTTCAGCAAAATATATACATATTTTATTAGATTTCTGCCTATGCATTTCATTTTATTTTCAGTGCTATTGTAAATAATATTTTTAAAAATTTTAAATTCTAGCTGTTCATTGCTGGCATATTGGCTTTGTATGTTGATCTTTTATCCTACAATTTTGGTAAACTCATTTATGAGTTCTAAGAGTATTTTTGGATTTGTTGGGATTCTCTGCATGAACAATCATATTATCTGTGAACAGGGATAACTTAATTTTTTTGTTTTTCAATCTAGATGCCTCTTATTTCTTTTTCTTGTCTTTTTTGCACATGATAGGACTTTCAGTATGACCTTGAATAAGAGTGGTGAGAGAGGACATTCTTGCTTTGTTCTTACTCTAATTAAGTATAATGTTAGTTGTAGATTTTTCACAGATGTTTTTTATTAGGTTAAGAAGGTTCACCTATTTTTAGTTTGCTGAGAGTTTTTATCAGGAATGGATGTTGAATTTTGAAATTTTTTTCATCATCAATTGAGGTGATAACATGGTTTTTCTTGTTTAGTATGATAAAATGGTAAATTATACTGATTTGTTTTCAAATGTTGAACTAGTCTTGCTATCGTAGGATGACCCCCACTTGGTTGTTATGTGCTATCCTTGCTATATATTACTGAATTTGATTTGATAGAATTTTATTCAGAATTTTTATGTGTATATTAAGAAAAAATCTTGGTCTGTAGTTTTATTTAATTGTAATGTCTTTGGTTTTAGTGTTAGGGAATGCTGGCCTCATTGAATGAGACAGGAAGTGTGTAGTCTTCTATTTTCTAGAAGGAAGTGTGTAGTTCCATTCTACTTTCTGGAAGATAGTGTGCAGAACTGATACTAATTTTTCTTAACTATTTGATAGAATTCACCAGTGAAACTGTCTAGGCCTGGATGTTTCTTTTTCAGAAGGATTTTTAAACTGCAAATTCAATTTCTTTAATAGACATAGGACTATTTAGGTTATCTATTCTTGATTAATTTTTGATAGACGATGTCTTTTAAAGAATTGGTCCATTTCATCTAATTTGTTTAATTATAAGTATAGAATTGTTTGCAGTAATCCCTTATTATCCTTTTAATGTCTGTGCAACAAGTAGAGATCTCTTTCATTTCTGATGTTGGTAATTTGTGTCTTCTATCATTTTTTTTTTCTTGGTCAGACTGGCTTGAAATTTATCAATTGTATTGATCTTTTCAAGGAACCACCTTTTGGCTTCTGTCTTAGTCCATTTGTGTTGCTATAACAGAAATACCTGAGACTGGGTAATTTATAAAGGAAAGAGGTTTATTTGGCTTACGATTCTGGAACAGCTGCATCTGGCAGGGGCCTCAGGCTGCTTCTACTCATGGTGGAAAGCAGCAGGCAGCCGGCAGGTACAAGCAGATCACAAGGCAAGAGGAAGTGAGAGAGAGAGACAGAGAGAGAAGCAGACAGAGAGAGAGAGAACACATGAGCGCATGTGCTGAGGACACTGATACGTAGATTTTATGTAAAGAGAGAGAGAGAGAGAGAGAGAGAGAGAGAGAGAGAGGAGACAGGAGGTGCCAGGGTCTTTTAAACAACCAGCTCTTGTGTGAACTAATAGAGCAAGAACTCACTCATTAATCTCCCCACCTAGGAAGAGCATTAATCCATTCATGAGCGATCTGCCCCCATGACTCAAACAGCTTCCAGCACTGCCACATTGGGGATCAGATTTCTGCATGAGTTTGGGTAGGGATGGCACATCCTAAGTCCATCAGCTTCATTGATTTTTCTCTATACTTTTAATGTTTAAAATTTCATTCATTTCTCCCGTCATCTATATTATTTTCTTCCTTCTGGCTTTTGGTTTAATTCTCTTCTGCTTCTTTTTTTTTTTTTTCCTCCACTTTCTTAATTTGGAGGCTCAAGTTACCAATTTAAGTTCTTCTTTTCTAATATAAGAATTTAATCTAATGCTATAATTTTCCTTCTAAGCACTGTTATAGCCTCATCCTACAAATTTTGATGTGTTTTATTTTCATCAGGTTTATATATACCGTCCTGCAATTTATTTTATATTTGTTCCATCTGATTTTTGTTCCCCTTTTTCTCTTTCTGACTTCTTTCTAATTATTTTTATCATTCTATTTTTTATCTTTTGCTGACTTATTAGCTATAACTCTTTTGTGTTAGTTTAGTGGTTGCTTTAGGGTTTATATTAAATATCTTTAATGTATCACAGTCCACCTTCAAGTAATTTATCCCTCCTACTTCAAGTGATTTATTACATATTGCTGCATTTACAGTATGAGAACCTTGTAACAGCATTGCTCCCATTTATCCCTTTTGGCCTCTGTGCCCTTATTGTCATATATTTTGCTTTTGCATATGTTATAAACCCTGTCATACATTGTTGTCTTTCTTTAGATGGTTGATTATCTTTTCAAGAGATTTAAATAACAAGAAAGAAGAGTCTTTTTATTTACACACGTAGTTACCCTTTCTGGTGGTCTTCATTCCTTTGTATAGACAGATTTCCAACTGGTGTCATTTGTCTACCATTTGGAAGAATTTCTTTAATATTTTTATTTTTTATTTTTTTTTTTGTCTTTTGTCTTTTTCCGTGTCCGGCAACGGATCGCAACCCTCAGTGTTGCCCCCGTACCGGACCGGACCGGGGACCGGCAATGGGATTGCAACCTTCGGCGTTGCTCCCGCGCCTCGCTCAGCCAGTGAGCAGGAACCGGTCTGTATGTGGGATCCGAACCCTCAGGCGGGAGTGCCGCCGCACTTCCCAAGCGGCGCACTTATCCAGTGCACCACCGGGCCGGCCCAATATTTTTATTTTTAATTGACACATAAATTGTACATATTTATGGAGTACAGAGTGATGTTTTGATACATGTATACAATGTGTGATAATCAAATCAGGATAATTAGCATACCTATCACCTCAAACATTTATCATTTCTTTGTGTTCAGAACACTTGAACTCTTCTCTTGTAGCGACTTGAAAATATACAATAAATTATTATTAATTATAGACACCTAGCACTACTATAGAATACTAGGACTTGTTCTTTCTATCTACCTGTAAATTTGTATCTGTTAACCAACCACTCCCTGGGTCTACTGGTGATAAATTCATTCAGTTGTTTGATGTTTGAAAATATATTAAAACTTCAGGGGTTTTTTAACAGCTTTTTTGCAATATAATTTGCATGCCATACAATTCACTCATTTGAAGTATACAATTCAATGACATTTGATGTGTTCACAGATATATGCATCTGCCACCACAATCAATTTTATAATATATTTATCAGCTCAATCAGAAACCTTGCACCCCTTATCCCTTACCCCCAAACTCCACATTGCCCACTCCCACACCTAGGCAACCACTGTCTCTATACATTTGTTATTCTGGTTATTTCATATAAATGAAATCATACAATATGAGGGCTGCTTTCACTTACCACAATGTTCTCAAGTTTCATCCATGCTGTAGCATAAATGTAGTATTTCATTCCTTTCTATGGTTGAATAATATTCTATTTCACAGACTTGCCACATTTTGTTTATCCATTCAACAAGGTCATGGACATTGGAGTTGTTTCCATTTGGGGGCTATTATGAGTAATGCTGCTATGAACTTTTGCATGGAAGTCTGTGTGTGGACATGTTTTCATTTCTCTTGAGTATATACCTAGAAGTGGAATTGCTGGGTCATATGATAACTCTATGTTTAACTTTTTGAGGAACTGCTTGGCTGTTTACCAAAATGGCTGCATGTTACATTTCCACCAGCACTGTGTGAGGGCTCCAATTTTTCCACACCCTTACCAACACTTGTTATTTTATATATATGTATATATATATATATATATTTATTATTATTTTTTTAATTATAGCCATTCTAGTAGGTGTGAAGTGGTATCTAATTGTGAATTTGACTTGCATTAAGGAAATGCATCTTTCTGTTTCCTTATTGGCCATTTATATATCTTCTTTGGAGAAATGTTTATTCAAAGCCTTTACCATTTTTAATTGCATTATTTGTCTTTTTATTTTTGAGTTCTTTATATATTATACATATGTATTCCTTATCAGATATATGCTTTGCAAATATTTTGTCTCATTCTGTGGGTTGTCTTCTCACTTTCTCGATAGTATCCATTGACAAACAAAAGTTATAAATTTTGATGAAGCCCAATTCACTTTTACCTTTTGTTGCTTGTATTTTTGGTGTCATAGCTAACCCAAGGTCACGAAGATATGCTCCTGTATTTTACTCTAAGAATTTTATGGTTTTAGCACTTACTTTCAGGTCTGTGATCCATTTTAAGTTAATTTTTGTGTATGATATGAGATACAGATCCAAGTTCAGCTTTTCCAGCTGAATATCCAGTTATCCCTGTACGATTTGTTGAAAACACTACTCGTTTTCCCATGAATTGTTTTGGCATCCTTGATGAAATCAACTGAGCACTAAAGTAAAGGTTCTGTTCCATTGATCTATATGTCTATCCTTATGCCAATACAACACAATCTTGATTATTGTACTTTTGTAGTAAGTTTTAAAATCAGTAAGTGTGAATTCTTCAACTCTGTTCTGCTTTTCAAGGTTATTTAGCTATTCTGGGTCCCTTGAGTTTTCATATGAATTTTAGGATCAGAAAATACATTTCTGCTAGGATTTTGACAGGGATTGCAGTAAATCTGTAAATGCATTTAAGAAGTATTGCTATCTTAACAATACTAAGTCTTCTGACACATGAGCATGGGATATCTTTCAACTTTATAGGTCTTCCTTAATTTATTTGAATAATTCCTGAATATCTTATTATTTTTGAAGCTATTTAAATAGGATTATTTTTTAATTTCATTTTTGCATCGCACATTATATGTACATACAAATACAATTGATTTTCGTATATTGATTTTGTATCCTACAAGCTTGCTGGACTCATTTTTTGTTGTTGTTGTTGGCTGGCCATCCTTAAGATTTTTTTATATGCAAGATCATGTCTTTGGCAAATAGAGATAATTCTACTTCTTCCTTTTATTTCTGAATGCCTTTTATTTCTGTTCTTTGCCCAGTTGTCTTTGCTAGAACCTTCAGTATAATATTGAATAAAAATGGTGTTCTTGTCTCATTCTTGATCGTAGGGGAAAGCATTCAGTCTTCTACTTTTAAGTAGTATGTTATTTGTGGGATTTTCATAGATACTTTTTAGCACATTGACAATTCCCTTCTGTTCCTAGTTTGTTGAGTGCGTGTATCATAAAAGCATATTGGATTTTGTCAAGTGTGCTTTCTTCATCTACTAAGATGATCTTTTTTGTTGTTGTTCATTATTCTACAAATTTCACATATTAAATTGATTTTATGGTTATTAAGCCAACCTTGCATTTCTTAGATGAGTCACACTTAGTCATGGTATATAATCGTTTTTATATGTTGCTGATTTTGTTTTGCTAGTATTTTGCTTAAGATTATTGTGTCTATATTCATCAGTGATATTGATCTGTAATTTTCTTTTCCCTTGACTTCTTTGTCTGGTTTTGATGTCAGGGTAATACTGTCCTCATAGAATGAGTTCTGAAGTGATTCTTCCTATTCCAATTTTTAAAATTTATGTGAAAGAGTGGTATTAATTCTTCTTTTAAAATTCTTCTTTAAAAATACGAAAATAAATTCACCAGTGAAGCCATCTTGGCCTGTGGTTTTCTTTGTGGGACATTTAAGAATTGCTACTTCAGTACTCTTACCTATTAGAGGTCTATTTGGATTTTATTTATTGTCTTATATCAGTTTCAGTAGTTTCTGTAGGAATTTGTCCTTTTCATCTAATTTATCTGGTTTCTTGTCTTATAATTGTTTATAGTTTTCTCTTATAGTCCTTTTTATTTCTATAAGGTCAGAAATAATGCACCTGTTTTCATTCTTGATTTTAGTAATTTGAGTTTTCTCTTTCTCTCTCTGTCAATTTAGCTAAAGTTTTGTTAATTTTGTCGATTGTTAAAGAACCAACTCTTACTTGTACTTTTATTGTTTTTCTCTATTTTTTTCTAGTATTTCTATGTATTCTATTTTACTAATTTTCACATTAATCTTTATTATTTCCTTCCATCTGCTTCCTTAAGATTTAGTTTGTTCTTCTTTTCCCAGTGTCTTAATGTTGAAAATTAGGTCATTGATTTTAGATTTTTTTTAAAATATGGGCATTTATAGCTATAAATTTCCCTCTTAGTACTTCTTTAGCTGTATCCCTTAAGTTTTGGTATGTTTTCTTCATGTTAAATCATTTGTCAAATTTCTCTTGTGAGTTTTTTGAACCATTGGTTATTTAGGAATGTGTTGTTTAATTTCCATGTATTTTTGAATTTCCCAAATTTCTTTCTGTTACTGAGTTCTAATTTCATTCAATTTTTGGAGAATGTAGTTTATTTGATTTCAATCCTTTAAATTTGTTGAGGCTTGTTTTATAGCCTAGCATATGGTTTATTCTGGAGAATGTTCCATGTGCATTTGAGCTGCATGGTTGTTGGATTGAGTGTTCTGCACATGTTTGTTAAATATAATTGGTTTGTAGTGTGGTTCACTGGAACCACACTATAATCTTCTATTTCTGTGGAAATCTTCTATTCCCTTTTTGATCTTGTGCCTAGTTTTTCTATCCATTATTTAAGGGGTGTGTTGAGGTATCCAACTACTGTCACATTGTTTATTTCTCCTTTCATTTATGTTGATCTTCATTTTGTAATATTTTCACTGGGTAGAAAATTCTCAGTAGTCATTTTTTTCTTTCAATAAAATTAAGATGTTGCTCTACTGTTGTTTGGCTTGCATGTTTCTGATGAGACATCTGTTTTCATCCTTACCTTTATTTCTCTGTATATAATGTGTCTGTGATTATTTTTAAGATTTTCTTTTTATCACTGTTTTTAGGAATTTTAATGATGATATGCCTTGGTGTATTTTTATTTAAATTTCTCATGCTTGGAGCTCCTTAAGACTTTTGGATGTGTGGATTTATAGTTTTCATCAAATTTGAAAAGATTAGGCCACTAATTTTTTAAAATATTCTTTTCTGCCCTCCAGCCTCTTCTCCATCCAGGACTCCAATTATATATAATACATCCGGCCACTTGAAGTTGTTTATGTTTTTCAGTTCCTCTTTCTTTGTGTTTCATTTTGCATATTTTTTATTCCTATGTCTTCAAGTTTACTAATCTTTTACTCCTCAATGTCTAATCTGCTGTTAGTATCATCCAGTTTATCTTTCATCCCAGACATTGTAGCTTTTATCTCTAAAAGTTTAGTTTGAGTCTTTTTTATATCTTCTCTGTCTCTACTCAACATTTTAAATCTTTCCTCTAGATTCTTGAATATTTGAAGTAGAGTTATGAAAACTGTTTTAATGTATTTGTCTAGTGATCTATTGCTTATATCATTTCTGGGTAAGTTTTTTTTTTTTTGTCCTTTTTGTCTTTTTTCGTGACCGGCAATGGATCGCAACCCTCAGTGTCGCGCCCGTACCAGACCGGGACCGGCAACGGGGTCGCAACCCTTGGTGTTGCGCCCGCACCTCGCTCAGCCAGTGAGCGGCCGGTCTGTATGTGGGATCCGAACCCTCGGCGGGAGCGCTGCCGCACTACCAAGTGCTTGATGCTTTTGAAGATTATAGAATAGTTACTGTGTGGAATGTTCCTCAGTTTGGATTCTTCAAATTTTCTTCATAATTAGATGCACATTATGCATATTTGGCAATGACATCACAGAGATGATGCTGTATTCTTATTGCATCCTATCAAATGCCACTTGATTTGATTCTCTATGTTATGAATGATGCTTGCTTGGATCCGTTGATTAAGGTGGTGTGTGGTAAGGTTTTCCACTGTAAAATTGTTCTTTTTCCTTTGTAATTAATAAGTATTTTGTTAGGAGGTACTTTGAACCTAAGTAAATATCCCATTACTTATCAAACTTTCAGTTTACTCATTCAGTATAAGTTTAGCTTTATATTTTCCCATTTTATTCAATGAATTTATACTTCCTGAGTAGAATTATTTGTTTTGATACTCAGGTTGTTCTAGAATGGCCACTGGGAGTCCCTTTAAGCTAGCTTCTTTGTCCTTTTGACAAGATTTCTTCATTCTTTAAGCACTCCCTTGCTTTCTGGCACAAGAAGATCTTCCAGATTCGTCTGTATTTTTCCTGCCCCAGCCCAGGAATCACTCGTTTTTCCAGATCCCTGCATCTATTTAGTAGAGAATGATATTTAAAACCAAAATCTGGTTGCTACATGTGCATATTACTATGCTCCTCTCAGCTGTCTCAGTGGACAGAGCTAGGGAGACACATGGATGCCTTCTCACATGGGCTCTGACACCATGTAATGGGTCATTAATTGCTTCCACATGGACATCCTCCTCACTCTGGTCAGGCTCAGACACTATGCTTTGAGCCACCATAGCTCCCCTTAACCCCAGCCTAGAAACCTACTGTTCTTTGCCACTTCCAATGTTTTTTTTGGACTGAATTATTCAAGGAAAAATAGGATAGGAAAGAAAAGGAGAAGGGAATGCAGAGAAGGGAAAAGCAAAAAGAAAAGGGAAAGAAGAGAAGAAAAGGAAAGAATGGAAGAATAAAAGGAAGTGGAAGAGGAAGACCTCCACTGAATTCTTGATTTCATTTATTATAGTTTTTAGTTCTAAAATTTCTACTTGGTCTTTTTTTTTTTTAATCTGGTATGTTCCTTTAGAAAATGTTTATTATGGAAAATATCTAGCATACAGAGGTAAAGAACTCTTTGTACCCATCACTCAGCTTCAACAGTTATCAATTCATGGCCACTTTAATTTATTTTCCCAAATTTATCTTACCTGGAATATTTTTAACCAATCCCAGACATCATATCTTTTTTAAAAATAGACTTTTATTTTAGAACAGTTTTAGATTTACAGAAAAAATTGAGATGACAGTACAGAGAGTTCCCACATACTCCACACCCAGTTTAGCCTTTTATTATTGTCCTGCATTAGTATGGTACTCTTTTTACACTTAATGAACCAATATTGGTACATTATTATTAACTAAAGTCCATACTATTTTTTCTGATTTTCTCATCTTTTGCATAATATCCTTTTATGCTCCAAGATCCCATTCAGGATACCACTTTACATTTAGTCATCATGTCTCCTTAGGTTCCTCTTGACTGTGATAGGTGATGTCATATCTTTTTATCCATACCTATTTCTGTATGTATTTCTAAAATACAAGGACTCTTGTGGGAAAAAATAATAATTTTCTCTCTAGCCCTCATAATTCTTTTTTTTTTTCCTTTTTTTTTTAATCTTTTTTACTGACCGGTAATGGGATCGCACTCGGTGTCGCGCCCGTACCGCTGACCGGCAAGGGGATCGCAACCCTCGGTGTTGCACCTGCACCGCGCTCAGCCAGTGAGCGGGAACCGGTCTCCACATGGGATCTGAACCCTCGGTGGGAGCGCTGCCACACTCCCAAGAGGCGCACTCTCCAGTGCACCACCGGGCCGGCCCTAGCCCTCATAATTCTTAATTGAGATAACCCCTTGTAACAAAGACTGATTAACAAGAGAAAAACAAATTTATTAACATGTGTACCTCATGTATACATGGGAGATACCCAGAGATATGGGTAAATCTCAAAAAGGTGGCTTTGAATTTTGGCTAAAATACCATCATTCACTGAAGCAAACAAACAAGGGTGTGGTGAAGGCTGGTTGTAAGAAAATGGCTACAAAAAGCACAATAAACAATGATAAAGTTAGTTATACTGATTTATGTCAGTGCCTTCTCCACTGATGAGTCCCTAGTGTTTCAGTCTTTCTTTTTTTCTTGACACAGAGATGGAGATACCCTTATAAATGGAGATTTCCTTTACAGATGTAAGTTTCCCATACAAAAGGATAATTTCTACTGTTTTCAGAGCTTCTCTTGTGTCTGCAGTTTCTAAAACTAATCAGCTCAAAATAATCCTTATACCAAAGAGGCATATTCTAGAGTGGTACAGTCTCATCTCCTACAGTCACTTTTTTTCAAGATTAAAAACCAAATAATTTATTATCACTGATTTAGAGATTACTGCTGTGCCAATTAATCAATTCTTCAATGTGAAGAATTGCCAATTAATTGACATTTCAGTTCCAATCTAGCAAAGCTTTTTTTTAAAATTCAATTTTATTTATATTTATTTTTGTGGGTTACAGTGTGTTGTTTCAATACATGTATATCCTGCACAATGATTCACTTAGGGTAGATAGCATAGTTTTGTCCCCATTAATTCACCCCTAATCTCTCTACTTTTTAAAAAACACACTAAGATTAACGTTCTTATTGCAAAAAGAACTCCTAAAAACAAATTACAAAAATCTAAGCAGAAATTTGGTGAAGGATGAGCAGATAAGCCACACACCCCAAAGAAACACATGTGTTTAATAAGTACATTCTAGGATCTGGTTGCAGGTGGGTGTGGGGCTGGCCCAGGCCCCATCTCAGGATCCCAGGTGTTGGCTGGTTCCATTGCTGGCCTGGCAGGGGTGGGTCTAAGGCCCATGGCCCCCATCTCAGGACCCTTAGGCACTGGGCTGGCTCCAGTGCTGGCCTGGATGTGTGGCAGCAGGGTGAGGCTAAGGCCCATGGCCCCTATCTCTGAAGACCCCTGGGCATCAGGTTGGCTTCATTGCTGGCCTGGATGTGCCTACAGTCATATTTTGACATGGTATATTCTGCTCTCCTGAAAGTCTTTGTTAAAAAAACCCATAGCCATAATATCTTCTTTACCTTAACATTTTTTTTTTTTTTTTTTTTTTCCTCCTTTTTTTGTCTTTTCTCGTGACTGGCAATGGATCGCAACCCTCAGTGTCGCGCCCATACCGGACCGGGACCGGCAACGGGATTGCAACCCTCGGTGTTGCATCCGCACCTCGCTCAGCCAGTGAGCGGCCGGTGTGTATGTGGGATCTGAACCCTCAGCGGGAGCGCCACCGTGCTCCCAAGCGGCGCACTATAGCAGTGCGCCACCGGGCCAGCCCCTACCTTAACATGTTAAAGAAAAAATCCTTAATATCATTGAATATCCAATCAGTACTTAAATTTCTCTAACTGTCACAATTTTGTTTTTATATGTAGTTAAAAATAAAATCCAAAAACAATTCATATAGTATGTTTGATTGATGTCTTTTAAGTTCCTTTTAATCTATAAATTCCTCATTCTTTTTTTAATCTAAGTTCCTCGTCTTTTTTTAATCTATGAGTTTCTCATTCTCTTTTTCCCCCCCTGCTCTCCATTTCTGTTATTGAAGAGACTATTTTTCCTTTAGAGTTTTCTACAGTTTGGATTTTGCTAATTGTGCTCCTATGGTGTTGTTTAACATGTTCCTTTGCTTCCTTCATTTCCTGAAAATTGGCGATTAATTCTAGAGTCTTAACACATTCAGATTTGAATACTTCCTAGGTGGTCTTGGTGCTTCCATCAGAAGATACATAATGTCCTGTTGCTTTTCTTTCTGTGATGTTAGGAGCCAGTAATGATCACTGCCTAGAGCCATTATTTTATTGAGGAGATGCAAAATTGTGATGTTCTAATTCTATCATTCTTTTTAATTTGTTAGGTGGAATACTTCTATAAAAAGAAACACCCAGAAATCAACATTTGGTCACCCTGAGTTCACATAGGAAAGGCAGAATAAATTTTTTTCCCTTAAATTAATTGATTTCAAAATAGCAAGGTTGTTCCCCAACATCCTCTAAAGGTGATCAGTGAGGTTTTAATATAATTATTAACTCATTGATTTTTATTTAATGTTCTTCAGTCCACTTCAGTTATTATTTTTAGTGATGCTTAAATTGTCCCATTTTTGACCAGTGGGAACCTCTTTTTTTTTATTTACAGAAATTTATTTTTTTAATTGAAATGCACTGATTGTACATATTTATTGGGTACAGAGTTATACTTCATACATATCTACAATGTGTAATGATCAGATCAGGGTAGTTAGCAAATTCATCATCACAAAAATTTATCATTTCTTTATCAAATGAGAACATTTGAGTGCCTCACTTTTAGCCCTTTTTGTTAATTATAGATGCCTAGCACTACTGTACACCACTGGAACTTGTTTTTCCTATATAGTTGTAATTTTGTGTCTATTTACCAACCACTCACTCACTGTCCTCCCTCCCTCTTCCCTTTCCCATCCTCTAGTAACCACAATCCTGCTCTCTACTTCTGGAAGTTAACTCTTCTTTTTCATTCCCACATATAAGTGAGAACATGTGGTATTTATCTTTCTGTGCCTGACTTATTGCACTTAACATAGTATCTTCCAGGCTCATCCATGTTGCCAAAAATGACAGGATTTCATTCTTTTTTTGTGGTTGAATAGTATTCCATTTTGTGTATATACCACAATTTCTTTATCCATTCATCTGTTGATAGACACCTAGGTTGATTACATAGCTTGGCTATTGTGAATAGTGGTGCAACAAACTTGGAAGTGCAGGTATCTCTCTGGTATGCTTATTTCCTTTCCTGTGGATAAATGCCCAGCAGTGGGACTGCTGGATCATGTGGTATCTCTATTTTTAGTTTTTTGAGGAACTTCTATACAGTTTTCCATAATTGTACTAATTTACATTCCCACCAACAGTGTATAAGAGTTCCTCTTTCTCTGCATCCTAGCCAGCATTTCTTATTTTATGTCTTTTTGATAATAGCCATTCTAACTACAGTGAAACACTATCACATCATGGTTTTGATTTTCATTTCCCACATGATTAATGATAGTGAGCATTTTTTCATGTACTTGTAACCATCTGTATGTCTTCTTTCAAGAAATGTTTATTCATGACATTTGCCCATTTTTTAATTGTATTATTTGGGTGTGTTTTTTTTCTGTTGAGTTGTTTAAGTTCCTTGTATATTCTAGATATTAATCCCTCATCAGATGAATACTTTGTCAATATTTTCTCCCACTCTCTTGGTTGCCTCTTTGTTCTGTTGATTGTTTCTTTCACTATGCAGAAGCTTTTTAGTTTGATGTAACCCATTTTCTATTTTTGCTTTTGTAGCCTGTGCTTTAGACGTCTTCAAAAAACGTATGCTCAAACCAATGTGCTGGAGTGTTTTCTTCCAGTATTATTATAGTTTTCTTCTAGTATTGTAGTTTCAGACCTTACATTTAAGTCTTTAATTCATTTTGAGTTGATTTTGGAATATGGTGAGAGATAGGAGTCTAGTTTCTTCTATCTGTGGATCTCCAAGTTTCCCAGCACCATTTATTGAATAGGCTGTCCTTTCCCCAGTATATGTTCTTGGCACCTTTGTCAAAAATCAGTTGGCTGTAGATATGTGGATTTATTTTTTGCTTTCCTGCCTAATTTCTTCTTTAACCTTTTGGTCATTCAGGAGCAAGTTGTTTAATTTCCATGTGTTTGTACAGTTTCCAAAGTTTTGCTTACTATCAATTTCTATTTTTATTCTATTGTGGCCTGAAGAGATACTTGATATGATTTCAGTTTAAAAAATTTTTTTGAGGGCCGGCCCGTGGCTCACTCGGGAGAGTGAGGTGCTGATAACACCAAGGCCCCGGGTTCGGATCCCATATAGGGATGGCCGGTTTGCTCGCTGGCTGAGCGTGGTGCTGACAACACCAAGTCAAGGGTTAAGATCCCCTTACCAGTCATCTTTTTAAAAAAAAAAAATTTTTTTTGAGTCGGATTTGTGGTCTAACACGTGGTCTGTCTTGGAGAATGATCCATGTACTGATTAGAAGAATGTGTATTCTGTAGGTTTTGGGTGAAACGTTCTGTAAATGTCTGTCAAGTCCATTTGGCCAGTAGTGCAGTTTAAATCCAAGATTTCTCTGCAAATATTTTTTGTCCAGTGCTGAGAGAGTGGTGTTGAAGTTAACCACTATTATTGTATTGGGGTCTATCTCCCCCTTTAGATCTCATAATATTTGCTTTATATATCCTGGTGCTCTGATGTTGAGTGCATATATATTTACAATTGTTATATCCTCTTGCTGAATTGATCCCTTTATATAATGTACTTTTTTGTCTCTTTTTATAGTTACTGATTTAAAGTCTATTTTATCTAATATAAGTATAGTTACTTCTGCTCATTTTTGGTTTTCATTTGTGTTGAAGATCTTTTTCCATCCCTTTACGATCAGTCTATTGTGAGTCTTTACAGGTGAAGTGAGTTTCTTGTAGGCTGCAGAGCCGACTCCTGACATTTTGTTGATTTTTTTTGTTTGTTTTTTTATATACCTTTTGTTCCTCTCTTTTTCTTTTATAGTTTGTCTTTGCTATTTGGTGATTTTTTTGTAGTGGTAAGATATAATTTCTTTCTCTTTCTCTTTCTCATTTGTGAATCTGTACTGGGTTGCTCTGCAGCTCCTTAGCTTAACTGGGCAACCCTGGGCAGGATTGCTATAGCCACAGCCAAGACTTTGAGGGAGACAAAGCTTTCTGAAGCTCCTCCACTGAAGTGGACAATTCTGGATGGGGTCACCAGGCTTCAGACTGGGCCCTGCACCCCTAAAAGAGGTTCTGGGGTACTCTGCAGCTCCTCAGCTGAAGTCAGTGACCCTAGGTGGGGCCACTAGGGATGCTGCCAAGATCTCAGACTTCCAAGAGAGATGCTGAGGCACTCTGTATCTCCTCAGCTGAAGTGGGTGACATTAAGCCAGGTCACTGAGGCTGTGGGTGGGACCTTGTGCCACCAATAAAGATGTTGGGTTGCTTTGCATTTCTTTTTATCCGAATTCTGTATATTTCTTGCCCATTTTCTATAATGTTTATCTTTTTCTTCTGTGTTTTAGAAGCTCTTTTTCACAGCATTTATTATGAAAATATTTTCAAACATAAAATAAAGATGAAAGTTTACAGTTAGTATTTATTTATTCACCTACCACTTAGATTGTACAATTAATATTTTACTGTACATATGCACTTTATCACATATCAATCCACTTACTCATCTCTGTCCCTATACATTAATTTATCTTAGATTTTTTGGTTTTGTTTTTGGCTTTTTTGATGCATTGCAAAGTAAATTGCTGTTATTAGTACACTTCCCCTTAATAATTTATAATGCCTTTTATAATTTTCCCAGTTCGTCTTTCATTCCATTTGGGGGTTTTTTGACTTTGCTTTGTTTTTTTTTTTTTTTTTGCCAAGCAAAATAATTAGTGTAAATTATCAGTATTTCCCTAATTGCTTCCAGAGTTTGAGGTATAGTTAGAAAAGATTTTCTAATCCCAGGTTATAGAGGAATTCTTCCATGTTTTCTTTTAGTTGCTATGTCAACTTTTAATCAACTGTTCTCTGATAAAAATTTTAAGCTTTTTTTTTGGTCTTTGCACATTGAAAGCATAGTTGTTTTATGGTCTGTGTTTGATAATTATAATATCTAATGGTTTTTTTTGTGTAGATCTTTTCTCTTTGCTATTGTTTCTAAAGATACTTTTCTTATTTTGTTGTGTGTGTGGTTATCTGTGATTATGTGGTATAATATATTTGTAGGAATAAGTTGAGACTTAGGAAAATGTAATCTATTTTCCAGAGAGGTACTTTATTTGCTTCTGTTTCATGCCTGGGGACAGTACCAGTTTGGGATTACCTAAATTGAATTTCAAGACATGGTGTTTACTGGGCCAACCAGATGGCATGAATCAGGCTGCAAACCCAATGGAAGTGCTGGCTTACTTCTGCATCATGTTTCCTTTGTTAAAATAGTTAATTGAGAGACCATTAGACTGATGTATCTCCAGTGCACTGTGTTCCTGCATAAGCAAACCGAAACCCAACTCTGTAGATAATCATATTCTAGAAAAAATGAAATTTAATCTTAACCAATTAGAAACTGCCAACTATCCTCTAATTAGGGACTTTCCAGTGATCCAAACAAGGCTACTCCAACACTTTCCAAAGATCCAAATAAGGCTATTTCTCCACTTTAACCAGTCAAATATTTTATTTGCCTTGCTTTTTCCTATACTTTAATAAAAAGTCTTTCCCTCCTGCTCCATAGGGAAAGCTCCATAGGGGAGCCCTGAACCATTTCTTCAAATAAACTCTTTAACACCCTTGAATGTGGAATGCTTTAAGGTTGCCATCTTAAAGGAAGTTAAAGCTTGTTAAGATCCCTCTTTGGGAGGCCCTAGGCTTTGACTTTTGTCTTTTTAGGCAAACAAGTGTGAGGTTAGCAATATTCCAGGCTTGACCTCAGTGACTCCATTTTGGACTACTGACTCCATATTGAGCTGTTGAAGAACTTTGAAACCCCCAAAGGAACTATAAGAACCAAGTTCATTTACAGACATCTGCACCCCTACAATGTGGAATACTAGAAAACTGACCTAATCTATAGGATACTCTGTATATTGCTTTTCCTTGCACACTGACACAAATATCCCATTTTACTAATGGTTAAAAACCTTCTTTTTGGGCTGGCCAGTTAGCTTGGTTGGTTAGAACACAGCCTTGTAACATGAAGGTCATGGTGTGGATCCCCATACCAGCCAGCCACCAAAAAAATATATATATGTATTTTTTAACTAAGTTTGTTCTTTTTTTTTGTCCTTTTTGAGACCGGCCGCACCGCGCTCAGCCAGTGAGCGCTGTGAGTGCACCGGTCATCCCTATATAGGATCTGAACCCGCGCCGGGAGCGCTGCCGCGCTACCAGCGCCGCACCCTCCTGAGTGCGCCACGGGCTCGGCCCTGTATTTTTTTACTAATCAATGAAATCTAAATAAATTTGCTATTAATGTAAGTCCATTGTTTCTGACCTGTTGATTTTTCTTCTTTTTAATGTTTGCTTGTTTTTGTTGTGACTTGGTAAAGGGATTCAACCCTTGACCTTGGTGTTAAAAGGCTGCACTCTTCACCAGCTGAGCGAAGTGGCCAGACCTTTTTTTTTTTTGTTTATTCTTTTTTAATGTTAACACAAGGCTACCAAACACAAAGCTCAGGTCTGCAGTTGTTTACTTGAAATTGGCGAATGCCTTCAGGGTAAAAGAGGCTTTGAGTGCCAACATTAACTTTGAGGTATTTTGTGTTTTTTTCCCTAGACTTTGACTGGATAATTTCTTGCTATCTTATAAAATCTTTATGCTTTTAAGGAAATGGATGTTTTTTTCTTATTCTGCTCAGCCTTTTTAATTGTCCTCAGAAAGAGGGTTTGTTTGAATTATCTAGTTTGCTTTACTGGAAGTAGAAGTCCTCTCATTGTTATTTCAGTTTGCAGTTCTCTGATTATTAATGAATTCAAGCAGCTCTGAAAATGTTTTTCAGCCTTTTGGAATTCCTCCTGCATAAATTGCCTGATTATATTTGTTGCCCATTTTTCTATTGGCGTTTCTGTTTTTTTCTTGTTGGTTTGCAATTTCTGCTGTATTCTAGAATTACTCCCTTTTGGTTTTGGACATTAGAAATATCTCTACCAATTTCTCATTGGCCTATTAACTTCATCCGTGGTTTACTATGTAAAAAAAACCTTGACTTTTATGTAATGAAATACATTTTTTTTTGCCATAGGACTTATACTTTAAATTTTTTTAAAAAAATAAGTCCTTTACCATCTCTTCATCATAAAATATTCGCATATTTTCTTATAGAAGCATAGTTTTACCTTTCACATTTATGTCTTTAATACACTTGGAGCACATAACTGTATTTACTTCTATTTTTATAGTGAGTCAATTTTCTCCAAACTTGCTACTATACTATAGAATCCATTCTTTTCTGTTATTTACTGGTGCCAAACCTGTATTATATATTAAGCTCTCATGTACATGGGTTTATCTCTGAACTATCTATTTTGTTCCATTAGTCTATTTAGCACCGTTTTTTTGCATGTCACTACTACATGGGTAGTTATCTCTCTTTTTGTAGTGTATCTTAGTATGTGGTAAGGAGAACTTTTTCTCTTCATTCTTCTGCTTCAAGGTGAACTTTACTAGTGAACATTTATACTTCTACATAAAGTTTACAACAAGTTTATCAGGTTCTTTAAAACTTGAAATTATTTAGATTGCACTGACTTCATAGATTAATTTGGGGAGTATTGATATCTTTATAATTTTAGATCATGTACTCTAGGAGCATTGAATGCCTCTCCATTTATACAGAACCTATTCTATGACATTTATTAATGTTTTAAAATCTTTATATAGGTTGTATATATTTTTGGCAAAGTTATTCCTATATACTTTACATTTTGGTGCTATAGTAAATGGTATCTTATTTTTTATCATGTTTTATTTAAAAATGTTTATCTTTGGGGACTTCAGGTGCACGGAATGAAATTAATCATAATCATTGGCTCGTGATACATGTTTATAAATGGTTATGCATAACATTGTTTTATTTTATTTATATTGATCAATCAGTTATGCTTTAATAGAGTAATGAACACCTGTAAATGTATGCCTTCCCCTCAAACTGAGGAAGGTAACATTAACAATAATTTGTGTCTACCTAAGGACTCCTTCCCGAAACCACTCCACTGCTCCCTCCCAGAGGCTACCTGATTTTGATGTTTGTCTTTCTCTTTCTTAAAGAAAGCTTGATTTCATACATATTTATGCCTAAACAACATTTTTTTTAGTTGTATTTGATTTTGTGATATCTTCTAGGGCTTGCTGTTTTGATTCAACATTGCATTATTAAGATTTATCCTTGTTGATGTGTACAACTACAATACATTTATTTTGACTGATATATAATATTTGTGTATATAGATTGAAATTTGTTAATTCTCCTGTCAATTTTTGTTTGGTTGGTAATTTTTTGCTATTACAAACGGTTCTACTGTAAACATTCTTTTATATATGTCCTTATATACACGTCCTAAAGTTTTCATTAACATCTAACTAGGAGTGGTATGCAGAGGTCAGCTTTACACAATAAAGTTAAACTGTTTTACAAAATCAATGCATCAATCGACACTCCCAGCAGCCTTATTTAAGAGGTGACATTGGTCCACACCTCTCCCAAATTTGATATTGTCAGAGTTTCCAACTTTTGGCAATTGAATAGGTGTGAAATGGTATCTCAGTGTGGTCTTGATTTGTATTTTCCTGATTACTGGTTAGGTTGGGCATTTATTCATATGTTTGTTAGACATGTGTATTTCTTCTATGAAATGCCTGCTTGTGCTTTTGCAAGTTTTTCTAATGGGTTATCTTTCTCTTATTGATGTATAAGAATTCATTATATATTCTTCATACTAACTCTTTTTATGAAAGTATATATAAGGAAGTGTATGAGAGTATTTCAAAAATTTATGAAAATGGGTTGGCTAGTTAGCTCACTTTGTTAGAGTGTGGTGCTAACACCAAGGTCAAGGGTTCGAATCCCTGTACCAGCCAGCTGCCAAAAAACAAACAAACAAAAGTTTATGAAAAGATTTGTATTATCTCATAATTCTATTTTTTCATGAACTTTTCGAACTACCCTCATATTTAGAAAGCTATATATAAAAGATTATATACTCATCTACATATAGTCATCTCCCAGTTTGGAGTATTATTATAGCACTTTCTTTAAGGTGTTTTTGAAAAATAAAAGTTTTTTTAAAAATGTAGATTAATTTATCTACTTATTCTTAATTATTATCCTTTTGGAGTCTTGTTTAAGAAATCCTTCCCTACCCCAGAGTCAGAAAGATATTACCTTGTAATTATTTCTAAAATATTTAAAGTTCTGCTTTTGGTATTTGAATTTTTAATCCATGTGGAGTTGGTTTTTATGTACAATATAAAGTAGAAATCCATTTTCATTTTCTTCAATTTGGATAACTGATTTTTTTCCAGCTCTCTTTGTTGAACAGTCCCTCTAATCTACTGTTCACCAGTGATCTGCATGATTTCTGTCAATTATTAAAGCTCACGATAACAACTGGTCTGTTTCTGGGCTCTATGATCTGCTTCACTGATCAACTTATTTATCCCTTTATATCTGTTGGGGCAAGTCTTCTCTCCTCACTCTTCTCCAGAAGTATCCTGCTATCCTTTGATATGTGATCCTGTGTTCTTTCATATAATTTTAGAATCAACTTGGCAAGTTCCACAAAACTTTTTTTTGGAATTATTACTGCAGTTGCATTAAATCCTCTGATCAATTTGGAGAGAATTGAGGTCTTTGCAATATAGTCTTCTTATCCTTGAGTATAATATATGTCTCCATTTATTTATGTATCCTTCTATGTTCTTCAATAATGTTTAGATCATGCACTTTATCTTTTTTTCCTGTTACAAATAGAGCTTTTTTAAAGTTATGTTTTTTAATTATTTTTGCCAGTTTGTGAAAATTTGTCATTTGATTTGAGTTCATATTCAGATTCCTTGAAAATTTCTCCTAATATTTTTTGAATTTTAAATGTCTTTATTCATTTATGTAGTAAATACTGTCCCCTACTAACAATGACATTTGTCTTTCAATCTGTCAAGCTTAGCTTAAAAATTCATATATCTCTTTTCTAAATCATTTATTGACATGATACAGGATGCAGAATGTAAATGTCAATTTAACAGACATAATTAAATAACTTCACCCATATGTAGAATCTTGAAAAATGGTTAAAATTATAGATCAACATTAAATGTGGGCACATGAATATTCTGTGTACACACAAATGGGTTTAGCAAAAGGTGTGTTTCCACTGATTTCTTGTAACCAAACTTGCTTTCTGTGAATCTTTAAATACACAATTCCAAATCTTTTAGCTCCTGGAGAAGGGCTGTCTCTTTCTGAATTTTCTCCAACTGATTTTTTTTTTCTTGCTGTTTTCCAGTTGATGCTTGTTCTTTCAGTTTGATTGCTTTCCGTTTCTTCTTTAGGTTCTTAAATTTTTTGTCTGTTTCAGGGTCTCCAGAAGTTGACTGAGAGAGAGGGTTTTGTGGTGTGCTCTGTCGGGCAGGAGTAGGTACCAAATTTGGACTCTTGTTACTTTTTGCTTCCTGCTTTGCAGTTTTCTTAGCTTCATGCCTCCTTTGATTTTTAAGGGCTATTTTTAATTATGGTTTATAATTTCCTGTTTGTGGTTTCATCTTCTGAGGTGGTTTCTCTTCATGCAGTTTGGCATTGGTGATTGGTTTATTTCTTAAGCTGGAGGTTTATAAGCTGTTGCAACTTTAGGTTCCTCACTGGGTGCTTCACTTGGAGCTGCTTGGTAAGTTATTGTTTTTCCTGGAAATACTCCATCCAAAAATGGCTGCCAAGAAATCTACTATAATTCTGCATTTGATGGCACATCATACTTGTGAAAGATAGAACCAGTGTAATGCCAAATCTTGTACCCATTATTAACATGTAACCTGGGAGCACATGTGTCAGTTAAAATATGCTCACCATCTGGGCACAAGCAAAATATGTAGGATCAGAAGCCACTGGATTAGAAATAAGTTTGTAGTTTTTAACATCCACATTTCTATTTGTCCCCTCAGATTTCCAAATTAAGCTAATAATAATATATGTCCATGAGGGCTATAGCAAGTTGCATTATGAAGACCAGTTCCAAAGTCAAACAAAGGATCACATTTCAAGTTGAAAATTGTCACTTTGTCAGGCATAAAACCATAAACAGCACAAAACTCAGTAGAACTAGAATTCCAAACTACATCATAAAAGGGAACATTTTTTTGTAATTGTACTACTGCACTTTCTGTATTTGTTGCAATGTAATGCAGTGTTTGTTCCCTATAGTAGGAAACTCCTGTCTTGTCAATATCTGTACTAGCTATTGCCAACACAGCAGTAGATTTTTTATTCCAGAGCATTGTAACCTTACCAGCCTTAAAGAAACTCTTATTGGCTAAAGCTGCATGAGGTCCACCAAAGTTGGGATACTGATAGAATCTAATAAATGAAGGTGCACCTTTACTTCTTGGAACATAGACAGCCACCTTGTGTGGTTGGGATCCAGGTGATAAAACAAAATCATTAATTTTTTGCAAATGCAATTTATGTGCAATTGTGTTAAAGTTGCTGTTTTCAAAGAAGTGAACTTCATTGTTAACATTTTGGGCACAAATCGTTTCATCTTCTGATCAGGATGAACATCGATTTTGAATTTTTTCCTGGATAAAAGATTTTAAACATGTCCCAGATTTCACATCATAAAGTTGTAGATTGGGTATCCCAGCTGTGCCATCTTTAGACGTAGTGTAAGCCTGCAACGTTGCTAGGACAGTGTTTTTTTTGGCAAGAATTCAAGGCAAACTGCCCTTGAGAGGCAGAAGGAGTGTACTAGTCCTTTGTTAGTGGCATTGACAATATTCACTTTTTCTCTGTTGTCCCAGGCAAACAAGGTTTCATCCTTACTAAAAGTATGGACTTTGCAATTTTTCCCAGACTCTCTTGGAAACACTGTGCATTCTGCAAAATGTGGTGTTCCATCTACCATGTGCAGTCCTTCTGATCCTCAGATTAAGAACGGCATGGATGGCACCATCTTGTTCTGGAAAAGCTCTCTTATTTATGTCTAATAATTAGTCTGAAGACTCTTCAGGGTTTTCTATATAGATAATAAAATCACCTGCAAATAATGACGATTTTGTTTTTTCCATCCCAATCCTTATGACAATATTTAGGTTTTTTGGTCTTATTTTGCTCATTTGTACCACCAATAGATCTTGAAAGGAAGTGATAATTGTGGGCCTTTTTGCCTTTTTCCTAATTTTCAAGAAAATACTTCCAACATTTTCCTATTTAAGATCCTGTTTGTTATAGGATTTTTCTAATTCCCCCTTTTCAGATAAAGAAAGTTCCCTTTTATTCCTGGTTAACTAAGAGTTTTTAATCAGGAAAAGGTGTTGAATTTTTAACAAATACTCTTAAAATTGTTTTAGCCTCATAAATTGAGAAACTGGAAGATTTTCATATAAGATTGGGATGATGATCTTTTCCTTTGAAGTGTGGAAGAACTTTCTTGTAAAAGTATCTGATTTTTGTGTTTTTTTCGTGAGGAGATTTTAAACTTGTGCTTCAATGTTTTTAAGAGTTATAGATTTAGTCAAGGTTTTTATTTTGTCTTCAGTGAGTTTTCTTTCTTTCTTTCTTTTTTGGCAGCTGGCCTGTATGGAGATCTGAACCCTTCACCTCAGTGTTATGACACCGCACTCTAACCCACTGAGTAAACTGGCCAGCCTTCAGTGAGTTTTGGTAATTTCTTAAAAATGTTTCATTTCATGTGTTTCCAAGCTTATCCATTATTAACTCCCTTTCTCATTCATATTAATATTTCTTCAAATCTTCTTTTTTCTTTTATTTTGTTAGAAGTTTGTAAAAAAAAAAAAAGGAAACTTTGGTATTGTTTTTTTCTCTTCCTTGATTGCTAAGAGTTATTTAAATCATAAACTACTATAGAACTTTATCAAATGTATTATTTGCATCATATGATTTTTCTTATTTAGACTATTAATATGCTGTTATGTAGATAGGTTTCATGATGTCAAACCATACTTTTATTTTGGGGAAAACCCATATAAAACCCATAATTTATTTAGGATTTTTGTATCTATACTCACTGAATTGAGCCTACACTTTTCCTTTCTTGTGTTATTGTTGTATAGTTTTTGAAAAAAGACTACTGGTGCCTTGTAAAATTAGCTGGGCAGGTTTTGCTTTTTTTTATTAGCGGAACAACTTGTATAAGATAGGTATTTAGAGATCTACAAAGCTTGGTAGAATTCTCTTGTAAAACAATGTGCTCCTAGAGATTCTTGAGAAAGAAAGTCTTTGACTATCACTTCAGTTTTTCTAAGCTCTTTTTCTTTTTGCAATTGTTTTAGCATTTTATATATTTCCATGAGCTTATCTATTTCATTTGTGTTTTCAAATTTAGTGTCATATAATTGTTCATAATGCATTTTTATTATTTTTAATTTCTACCTGTATTCTGCATTTTATTTACCTGCATCTTAATTCTCTTTAAAATTAATTACTTTTGCCAAAGTTCTATCTTACTAATCTTTTTAAAGAATGCAGTTTTAATTTTGTAAATCTTCTCTGTTGATTTCTCTTCTCTGTTTTATTATTTTCTGTGATCTTTATTATTCCTTCTTAAAAAGTATTTGCTCTAAGCACGTGTTTCCAATTTATGACTTGACTTTTTAACTTTTTTGTTTTTAATGTTTCTTGTTTCCTGATCAACTTATTTAATGACATAAATTTTGCCCTATATACCTATATAACTTTTTAAGGTATGGCCCACAAATTTTGAAATGTATAGTTTTATTATCATTCTATTCTAGAATTTCTTAATTTCCTTTATACTTTCTTTTTAACTAAGGGATTATTTATGAGTATATAATTTTATTCCCTAATATATGTGACTCTGTTAGCTATTCTTTTGTTATTAATTTCTAATTTTATTTCAGGAATGTTTATAGCAGCATTATTCATAATAGCCCAAAAGTTGAAACAACTAAAATGTCTATCAATGGATGAAAGAATAAACAAAATGTGGAATATTTATGCAACAGATTATTATTCAGCAATAAAAAGGAATGAAATACTGATACCGTAATATGAATGAAACTTGAAAACATTATG
Source organism: Galeopterus variegatus (assembly GCF_000696425.1). Taxonomy (NCBI): domain Eukaryota; kingdom Metazoa; phylum Chordata; class Mammalia; order Dermoptera; family Cynocephalidae; genus Galeopterus; species Galeopterus variegatus. The sequence goes on along the minus strand of NW_007726558.1, from coordinate 330,323 downwards.
CTAAGTGAAAGAAGCCAGACACAAAAAGGTCACATGTTGTATGATTCCATTTATATGAAGTGTCCAGTATAAGCATATCTCTAGAGACAGAAAATAGATTAGTGGTTGTCAGAGGTGGGGTGGGGGTGGAGGTGTGGTTTGAGGAAAATGAGATGTTACTGCTAATGGTTATAGGGTGTTTTCTGAGGTGATAAAAATGCTGTAAAATTTATTGTGGTGATGGTCATTCAACTTTGTGAATATACTCAAAACCGTTGAATTGTACATTTTAAATGGGTGAATTGTATGCTATGTGAAGTATACCTTAATAAAGTAGTTAAATAAAAAATGTCTAGGGTTGTTGCAGTAAAGTATTGGCTAGACATGAGAGTGACAGACAGTTCTCCCAAAATGGTTACTGGTATTTAAAGAGCTGAAGAATGTAGTCTTTCATATTCATGTGAAGTTTTATAGTTTTAGTTTACTGTTTATTAAGAAAAGCAGGATAAAAACATAAAACATTTTGCATTTTCTCCTCAATGTTCTCTTGGTTTAGCTTTGCTTTACTAATATAGTTTAATAAGTCAGTTTTACACAAGCTCTCATCAACAATGAAGAATAAGTAGAGTTTTCTTAACTATGTGAGGTAGAAATTTAAATTCGGTTCCTCATTAAATAGTCTAATGCCTCATCTTAAATCTCCTGGTCAACCAAACTCTCCCCACATCTTTGGGTACAGTGGGTGCCATCAGTCAAAAGTGTCCCCCAAAAGTACATGTATAGAATACTTGACCTCCATTGTAGTAGTGTTAAGAGAGTGGGAAACCCAGTTACAGTGTTTGAAAGCTGGGGCTTTTAAAAGGTGATTAGATTGCGAGGACTGTGGCCTCATGTGTGGCTTGGTTCATTCATGGAGTAATAGGTGTGGTTCTGATGGTTTTATAAGGAGTGCAAGGAGAAGTTTAGCTCACTCTTGCTCAGGCCATTCTCACCATGTGACACCCTGTGTTGCTGTATAGAGTCACTACCAAGAAGAAGGACCTCACCAGATGCATTCCCTAGACCTTGGACTTCCCAGCCTCCAAAACTGTAAGAAATAAATTTAATTTCCTTATAAATTACCTAGTTTCAGGTATTCTGTTATAAGCAGTAGAAATGGACTAAGACAGTGGGTTTTTTTTTAAAATGTGTTATTGCTTGGTATCAAGAAATTATAATTTGGTCATACAAACTAATAGTACATTGGGAAGAAAATAGAAAAGCTGTGTTAAAAACAAAGGAAAAACAGAGCAAACTTCTTGTAGTTCCCTAGTGAATTAGATCAGTGTTTATTAAACTACAGGTCACAAATCATTGATGGGTTGTTAAATTAAAAAATAAAGACTCATGATTAAATATTGAGTGAGAATATTTTACTGCCAAGAAGGAAATCCAATACAGTACAGAGTCTAGGCAGGTTATGGAGTGAGGTTGGGAAAAGGGGGAATGGGGTAGGTCTTTAAAGTCAAATGTTCTCAAACTCTGTCCTATTCTAAGAAAGCAAAATCTGAGTAGTGTTGATTGTCTGGAAATATCTGGGTTTATAGGTTAGGTAAACAATGGGCTGGCTAGAGATGGCTTGCTGTGTACATTAGAGTCCCCTCTGCTTGTGGTTATCTAGTTGGGCCTGCACCCACATCAGCAGGCCAAGCTGAAGTTTACCTTGGGAGATGAAATCATTTTAGTGGGTAGTGACCAGTGGTTAAACAAATGAAATAGGAGAGGATAGGATAGGAAACATTAGAGCACATTGCATGTAGTAAGTATTCTTTTATAAAACTTGTTTTAGCTGTATGTATGTATGTATTATGTTCTGGTCTGTGGTGTAAAATGTATGTCTTACTATGTTCATGGTCAAAAAGTTCAAGAGTTACCAAAAAATTAGGTGATGCTTCTTGTTTTTTGACTTAATTATGTTCTTAATATAAAAGTAAGACATGCTCATAGTAAAAATTCAAACGTTGGAAGGGTGTAAAGTGAGAGTCTCCCTCTCTTTATCCCATCTCAACTCCCCCAAGTCAGAGCCACTAAAATCATTTGTAAATAAATACAAGAGTACTTTTAAAAGTTCATGGAAAGATTTGTATTACCATTTTTATTTTGGGGGGTAGCTGGCCAGTACAGGAATCTGAATCTGTTATAAGGCTATGCTCTAACCAACTGAGCTAACCAGCCAGCACTGTATTATCTTTTAATTCTATTTTTCTGTGAACTTTTAAAAATTTTTATTTTATTGATTATGCATATTTATGGGGTACAAAGCTGACCTTCACCACCTGCACACAGGATGTGGTGGTCAGGTCAACAGTAACAGGATGCCCATTACCACAATTGCAATTATTCCCCATGTCCTTTACCCAGTTAATCCCTGACCTCCCTCCTCCTCCTGCCCCTGCAGCCTGATGTATGCTGTCTCCCATCTGTGAGTCCAATGCATTACTGTGGTCTTTCTTACTCTGTTGGTTCCCACTTATGAGTGAGGACATGTGGTGTATTTCCCTCTGTGCCTGGCTTATTTCACTTAACATAATTCTTCCCAAGCTCATCCATGTTGCTGCAAATGGCAGAATTTCATTCTTTTTCATGGCAGAGTAGTACTCCATGGTGTATATATACCACATTTTCCTCATCCAGATGACCATTAATGGACATTTAGGTTGCTTCCATATCTTGGCTATTATAAATAGAGCTACAATGAACATGGGAGTGCAAATATCACTTCAACAAGATGGTTTCCATTCCTTTGGGTATACACCGGGAAGTGGGATTGGTGGATTGTATGGAAGATCTACCTGTAGTTGGTTGAGAAACCTCTGTACTGTTTTCCATAGTGGTTGTACTAATTTACAGTCCCACCAACAGTGTAGGAGCATTCCCTTCTCTCCACATCCTTGCCAGCATTTGTTATTCTCCATCTTTTTGATTATAGCCAGTCTAACTGGCGTCAGCTGATATTTCAATGTGATTTTTTTTTTTTTTTTTTTTTTTTTTTTTTTTT
>NW_007726558.1:325635-326885 GCF_000696425.1 Galeopterus variegatus | reverse complement strand
GCCCCCGCGCCTCGCTCAGCCAGTGAGCGGGAACCGGTCTGTATGTGGGATCCGAACCCTCGGCGGGAGCGCCGCCGCGCTTCCCAAGCGGCGCACTATCGCAGTGCGCCACCGGGCCGGCCCCTTCAATGTGATTTTAATTTGCATTTCCCTGATGGTTAGTGATGTTGAGCATTTTTTTAAATGCCTATTTCCCATTTGTATGTCTTCCTTGGAAAAATATCTATTCAGCTCCTTTGTCCATTTTTTAATTGGATTATTTGGTTTTTTACTGTATAGTTTCTCGAGTTCCTTGTATATTCTGGATATAAATCCCTTCTTAGATGTATAGTTTGCAAATATTTTCTCCCATTCTGTAGGCTGTCACTTCACTCAGTTGATTCTTTCCTTTGCTATGCAAGAGCTTTTTAGTTTGATATAATCCCATTTATTTATTTTTTCATTTGTTGCTTGTACTTTTGGGCTCTTGTTCAAAAACTCTTTACACAGTACTACTTCCTGAAGTGTTTCCCCTATATTTTCCTTTAGTAGTTTTACAGTTTCAGATTGTATACTTAAATGTTTAACCCATTTTGAGTTGATTTTGGTATATGGTGAGAGGTGCACGTCTAGTTTCATTCTTCTGCATACAGATATCCAATTTTCCCAGCACAATTTATTCAAGAGGCAGTCTTTTCTCCAATGTATGTTTTTGTCACTTTTGTCAAATATCAGTTGGATGTAAGTCTGTGGGTTGATTTCTGGGTTTTCTATTCTGTTCCACTGGTCTGAGTGTCTATTTTTATGCCAGTACAAAATGATCAAATGGGGTTCATCCCAGAAAATCAAAAAATTTCTAGAAAACAATGCAAATAAAGACACATCATATCAAAACTTGTGGGATATGGCTAAAGCAGTACTAAGATGGAAGTTTATAGCAATAAATGCTTACATCAAAAAAAAAAAGACTTCAAGTAAACTACTTAACATTACACTTCAAAGAACAACTATGTACCAACAAATATGAAAACCAAAATATGTTTTGGTTACTATAGCATTGAAGTATAATTTTGTTTTGTTTTGGCTTGGGCTTTTTAGGGGATTTTTTGTTTTTGTTTTTTGGTTTTTTTTGAATCATAATTGATTATACATATTTTGGGGATTCAATATTGACATATGTTGACCATATCAATGTTACTAGTATGTATATTGTTATGAATTGTACTTATTCTTTTTTTTTTTTTTTCCTTTTTGTCTTTTTTCGTGACCGG
>NW_007726558.1:285210-325334 GCF_000696425.1 Galeopterus variegatus | reverse complement strand
CGGTCTGTATGTGGGATCCGAACCCTCGGCGGGAGCGCCACCGCGCTTCCCAAGCGGCACACTATAGCAGTGCGCCACCGGGCCGGCCGAATTGTACTTATTCTTTATGCCCCTTGTCCAATCTTCCCCCCATCCCCCTCTCCCTCCCACCCTCTAATTACCCTAGATTTCTTCTCTCCTTCTGAAAGAATAATGATTACTCTGTTGATTTGTTGCCTAGATGATCTGTCCAATGCTGAAAGATGTGTTCAGTTCCCCCAATATTATCACAGAGCAGATGCTTCTTCCATCACTCTGGAATGGGCCTTGTGAAGGGAGACATCCTATTCTTTTCTTTGGTCTCTGCTGGTGACTTTCCTTATGTCAATGCATTCCCGTGGCTGGCAGACCATCTGCATGGTGGTTGTGTCATCTAACCATTTTCATGGCAGCCATGGTTGTTGTGGTGGCTGTGATGGGCCAACAACATGGAGGTGATGTTTTTGGCATGCTCCTTGGTGCTGGTGGTATGCCTGGTTGTGTTGGGAGGTCCAGTCCCTGGCTTGATGCCCTGGGTCCCTGGGTAGGCCCCGAGGTGCTGGCAGTGTGTGTGTTTGTGGGCCTTGGGTGTGGTCCCCACTCCATGCCCCAGGCCCCTGGGTGGGGCCCTGAGGTACTGGCAGTGTGCCAGGTTATGGGCAGGGTGTTCGGTCCCTGGCTCCATACCTCAGGTCCCCTGGCAGGCCCTGAGTTGCTGGTGCTGTTCCTGGGCCAGAACTAATTTTTTGTCCTCTGTTTACTTCTAAAACGGGGGAACTCCCTGTGGGAACCAGTACTTGAGCTGTGTTGTTGAGCTAAATTTCTGCTTTTCTGCTTTTTCCCTAGGGAAGAATTTTTGTGTAGCTCAGGGTTTAATGGTTGACCTTATAGGTACTTCTGGCTCTCCAGAGACCAGGTGCACCTGTGTTGTGTAGAAACTCTGATCTGGGGCTGCACCAGATGCAATTCTGCATTCCCAACCAGTCTTCTCCAAGTGGTCCTGTGCTGATTGGGGAGTGGATCGGCTGTTCTTGCTGTGTCCCAGTGTTCTCCCAGTGGGCCCATCTCCCCCACCGTCTGTGCTCCAAACACTTCACATGGGTTAGGCCTTGTGCTAGTCTCTTGCGATGACTCACTGGCCTCTGAATGGCTCCCCTTTTTCAGCTGTTCTGGCTCCTCACTCCTGCGTGGGTCCATGGGAACCCTATTAGTGGTCTTGCTGTCCTGGGGACCACCAAGGCCCTCTTCTGCCTTGCCGCTTCCAAGCAACTACATCCGAAGGGCACAGTTGCAGCTTCTGCCAGCTCCTGCTCCATGCACTCAGCAGTTCAAGCCCTAAAGTGGCCACGGCCCGAAATGCTCTCAACAGTTTTTTTCTTTCTCTTATCATGGCTTCTCCCCCTTCATGAACTCTGTAGGTCTCTCATCTTCTTCCCTGGAGCTCTAGTGGCCCCACCTTGGCTGTTACATTTTTATAGTTGTAAATTGGTTGACTTGTGGGAAAGAGTGATGCTGGGGACCATCTATTCTGATGTCTTGACTGGAACTCCTGAAGTATAATTTGAAGTCAGGTAGTGTTATGCTTCAACTCCTGAAGTATAATTTGAAGTCAGGTAGTGTTATGCTTCCTACTTTATTTATTTATTTATTTATTTATTTATTTATTTATTTATTTATTTATTTATTTATTTATTTTGCTCAGGATTGCTTTGGTTATTTGGGGTCTTTTGCTGTTCCATACAAATGTTAGGATTGTCTTTTCTATTTCTGTAAAGAATGTTGTTGGAATTTTGATAGGGATTGCATTGAATCTGTAGATCAATTTGGGTAGTATGGATATTTTCACAATGTTAATTCTTCCAATCCAAGAGCATGGGATATCTTTCCATCTTTTTATGTTATCTTTAATTTCTTTCAGCAGTGATTTATAGTTCTCATTGTAGAGATCTTTCACCTCCTTGTTTAAATTGATTCCTAGGTATTTTATTTTTTTTTGGAGGCTACTGTAAATGGGTTTACTTTCCTGATTTCTCTTTCTTTTAGTTCATTATTGGAGTATATAAACGCAATTGATTTTGTGGCATTGATTTTGTATCCTGCAACCTTACTGAAAGTATTAAGCAGCTCTAAGAGTTCTTTGATAGAGTCTTAAGGTTTTTCTATATATATGATCATGTCCTCTGCAAATAGGGAAAGTTTGACTTCATGTTGTCCTGTCTGGGTGCCCTTTACTTCTTTCTCTTGCCTGATTTCTCTGGCTAGTACCTTCAATACTACGTTAAACGGGAGTAGTCGGAGTGGGCATCCTTGTCTTGCTCCTGTTCTTAAGGGAAAAGCCTTCAGTTTTTCCTCATTTAGGATGACATTGGCAGTGAGCTTGTTGTAGATGGCTTTTATTGTGTTGAGATATTTTTCCTTCTACACCTGATTTGCTGAGAGCCTTTACCGTGAAGCAACGTTGAATTTTGTTGAATGCTTTTTCTGCATCTATTTCGACAATCATGTGATTTTTGTCCTTGGTTTTGTTGATGTGGTGTATCACATTTATTGACTTGTGTATGTTGAACCATCCTTGCGTCTCTGGGATGAACCCCATTTGATCATGGTGTATAATTTTTTGATGTGTTGCTGCATTCTAATTGCTAGTATTTTATTGAAGATTTTTGTGTCTATGTTCATAAGAGATATTGGTGCATAGTTTTCTTTTTTCATTGTATCTTTGTCTGGTTTTGATATCAAGGAGATACTGGCCTCATAGAATGACTTTGGGAAGTGGCTTCTGTTTCAATTTTTTGAAATAGTTTGTAGTGAATTGGTATTAATTCCTCTTTAAAGGCTTGGTAGAACTCAGCAGAAAAGCCATCCAGTCCTGGGCTTTTCTTTGTTGGGAGACTGTTGATTACCACTTCAATCTCATTGCCAGTTATTTTCTATGTCTTCTGGGTTCAGTCTTGGTAGTTTTTATGTGTCCAGAAATTTTTCATTTCCTCCAGGTTTTCATATTTGTTGGTGTATAGTTGTTCTTTGAGGTGTAATGTTAAGTTGTTTACTTGAAGTCTTCCTATTTTTTGATGTAAGCATTTATTACTATAAACTTCCTTCTTAGTACTGCTTTAGCCATATCCCACAGGTTTTCATATGATGTGTCTTTATTTGCATTGTTTTCTAGAATTTTTTTGATTTCCTGTTTAAATTCTTCTTAGAACCAGTATTAGTCTGTTTTTTGGGTTTTTTTTTTTTTTTTAACTTATAACAAAATACTTGAAACTGGGTGATTTATAAAGAAAATGAAATTTATTGCTTTCAGTTTCTGAGGCTTTGAAGTCCAAAGTCCATCTGGTGGTGGTGAGAGTGACCCAGGAGTCTCACATTGCAGGATGGGGAAGCAGGAGGAACAAAGAGAGAGTGACAGACTCTCCTCTCTCTTCTTTTAAAGTCCTCAGAACCACAACCCTGGCCACTAATTTTAATCCATTCACTATGACATGGTACCACAATCCAATCACCTCTTCAAGGCTTCACACTTCAATTACCACAACAGAATTTTCCATCCTCCTAACAGGCATAGTGGGGGCCGAGTTTCTAATACATAAAACTTGGGGGACACAATTCAAGCTTCAGTGAGTTTTGATGGACATAATTCAGTCCACTACAGAACCATAAGTCATTCAGGAGCCTGCTGTTTAATTTCCATTTACTCGAATATAGTCCTGAGTTCTGCTTGTTAATAATTTCTAATTTTAATCCATTGTAGTCTGAAAAGTTTGATTTTTTTTTAAGTTAGTGAGACTTAATTTGTGGCTTAACTTGTGGTCTATCAGGAGAATGTTCCATATACTGATGAGAAGAATGTATATTCTGTTGTTGGATGAAATATTCTGTAGATACCTGCCAGGTCCAATTGGTCTAAAGCTTCATTTAAATCCTGGATTTGTCTGTTGATTTGTTGCCTGGATGATCAGTCCAATGATGAGAGGTGGCAGTTCATGCCCCCCACTATTATCATATTGGGGTCTACCTCTTTCTTTTAGGTCTAATAACATTTGTTTTATATATCTGGGTCCTCCAGTGCTGAGGGAATAAATATTTATGATTGTTATGTCTTTTTGCTGGGTTGATCCCTTTATCATTATATAGTGGTCTTTTTTTTGTCTCTTTTCATGATTTTTGGTTTAAAGTCTATCTTATGTGATACAAGAATAGCTACTCCTGCTCATTTTTAGTTTCCATTTACATGGTATAACTTTTTCCATCCCTTCACTATTAGTCTGTGTGTATCTTTACCAGTGAGATGAGCCTCTTGAAGACAGCATATAGTTGGGTCTTGCTTTTTGATCCAATCTGCCAGTCTGTGTCTTTTGAGTGAGGAGTTTAATCCATTTACATTTAGATTGTTATTGAGAGATATTGTCTTAATTCCTGGAATTTTATGGCTTTTTGTTTAGATGCTTTAAGTATCATTTGTTCCTTTCTTCTCCTTTGATTATTGGTCATCAATGTTTATGGGGTTTTTTGATGTGGTAAGATTTACTTTATCTTTCTCATTTGCCCTTCTGTTTTACTAGTGAGTTTTGTTCTTACTTGTGCATTCATGGTAGTGATTATTGTTTTTTGGATTCCAAGTGCACAACTCCCCTGAGGATTTCTCAGGGCTGGTCGTGTGGCAATGAACTCCCACAATTTTTGTTTGTCTAGAAAATACATTATTTCTCCCTCATTTCTGAAGGATAGCCTTGCTGGGTACAGTATTCTTGGCTGGCAGATTTTTCCTTTTAGTATTTTGAATATAGCATCCCATTTTCTTCTTGCCTGTAGAGTTTAAGTTGAGAAGTCTGCTTTTAGTCTGTTGGAAGCTCCCTTATAAGTGACTTGATGCTTTTCGCTTGCTGCTTTTGGTATTCTTTGTTTTTGAGCTTTGCCAGTTTGACTATAATGTGTCTTGGAGAGGATCTTTTTGGATTGAATCTGTTTGGGGATCTTTGAGCTTTCTGGATCTGAAGGTCTATGTCTATCCCTGTACCTGGGACATTTTCCTTTATTATTTCATTGAATATATTTTCAATGCCTTTACCTTTCTTCTCTCCTTCAGGAACACCCATGATTTGGATGTTTGTGTGCTTAACATCGTCTGCTAGCTCTCTTAGACATTCTTCATTTTTTAAAATTGTTTTTTCCTTTTTTTTGTCTGCCTTGGTTATTTCATAAAGACCATCTTCAAGTTCAGGAATTCTTTTTTCTGCTCATTCTAATCTGCTGCTTATGGTCTCAATTATGTTTTTTATTTCATTGAATGCATCTTTCAGTTTCAGGAGTTCTGCTTCATTCTTTTTTAAGGTATTAATCTCTTTGTAAATTTCCTCCTTCATAGCCTGGATATTTTTTCTCTTTTCATTGTGTTGTCTTATGGAGTCCTCTCTATCTCATTGAGTTTCCTTAAGATAATTACTCAGAATTCCTTTCCAGTCATTTCAAGTGTTTCCAGTCCTGTATGGTCTGGTACTTGAGATTTACTGAATTCCTTTGGTGGTGTCATATTTTCTGATTTTTTTCATATTTCTAATATCTCTATGTTGATTTCTGGACATCTTGTAAATCAGTTGCTTCTTCTAGTCCTCTGGAATGGACTTTGAGGAGAAAGACTTCTTCATCTTTTTCCAGGTTCGTCCAGTGACTCTTGTGTCGATGAAGTCAAATATGTGGTAGGCCAACTGCATGGTGGTTGCAGATGTCTTTAAAGCAGTGAGCCATCCTTGCAACAGAAGTAGCTGTGGTGGTGGTGGCATGGAGTATTGCCTGTTGTGTGTGGGCTGCTCTGGGGGCTGGATGGTGAGCTGGCTGGGTCTCCTACCTGCCTGGCTGGGTCCTCTACCTTTGGTGGCAGCATGGTGTGGGGTCTTGCCTGGCCTGTAGGCTGCTCAGGGGGCTGGGTAGTGGGCTGTCTGGTTCTCCTGTGGCCTGCCTGGCTGGGATCTCATCCATTGGTGGCAGCACATGCTGGGGTCTTTCCTGGCATCTGGGCTGCTTGTGAGGCTGGGTGGTGGGCTGTCTCAAGTCTCCTGCTTGCCTGACTGGGCCTCTCCTCTGTCAGCAGCAGCATGGCATGTGGTCTTGCTAGTGTGCAGGCTGCTCGGGAGGCTGGGCCACGGGCTGTCCGGGTATCCTCTCCATGAACATTTTGAAGTACCCTTGTATATATACACACATATACATATCACATCTTATTGAGGTATTAGATATCTATCTATCTATCTACTTACCTGTATCTCCCTTAAAAACACACACAAAAATGATCATAATCTAGAAACTAATGTGCAGCTCTTTTTAAACTAGTTTTGTTCATTTACATACCTTGTATATATTTTCATAGTAAATCATTCTCCTTCAAGTATGCATAATTTCCCATTGCATGGATGCACATCATTTATATAACCAGTCCTATAATAATGGTCATTTCAGGGATTTTCAGTTTTCATTACTATGAAAAAATATTGTAGCCAATTATAGTGGATTGAATGTCCCCCCCCAAAATCATTGGATCTTAATCCCCACTGTAACTGTTGAGGGTGGGAGATACTACTAAGACAGTTGAAAGGTGGGACATTGAAGGGGTGATTAGATTGTAGGACCATGCCCTAGTGAGTGGATTAATAATGGTGGTCATGGTTGTGGTTCTGAAGGCTTTAAAAGGAGAGCATGCAAGAGTCTCTCTCTTTCTCTGCTCCACCATTGTCTGCCATGTGAGACCCCTGCATCGTTGTAAATCCACCATCAGGACAAGACCCTCACCAGATGTGTTCCCAGGACTTTGGAGTTCCCAACCTCGAAAAGTGTAAGCAATAAATTTTGTTTTTCTTTATGAATTACCCAGTTCTGGGTATTTTGTTATAAGCAACAGAAACGGACTAATATATTTGTCCACCTCTTTGCATGATTCTGTGGTAAAATCTGTAGCACAAATTCCTAAAAGTAGAACTAATGGGTCAAAGAGTACGTGCACTTAAAATTTTGGTGGTTCAAGGGTTCAGATCCCCATACCAGCTAGCTGCCAAAAAAAGAAAAAAAAAAAAAAGATAAAGTTTTGGTGTATATTACCAAATTGCCTTCCGAACTGTTCATACCATTTTACTTTCTCAAAGTCTGAGAGCTCCTGTTTCTCCTTGTCAAGATCCATTTTTAGCAAACTTTTGTGCTTTTCCAAGGTGATGAAAATGGTTAGAGACAGGCTAGCATAATAAAGTGTGAGGTTCTTGGGCCTCTGCAGCTAAGTTTGATTCTCAGCTCAACTACTTCCAAGATATATGACTTTGGACAAGTTACTTCACCTTTCTAAGTCTCAGTTCTCTCATCTATAGAAAGAGAATGACCTAATAGTACCTACTTCAAAGGTCGGTTGTTGTAAAGATTAAGTAGGTGCCTCAGACATAGTAAATGTTGGTGATAGTGTTTTGTTTACTTATTTAACATTATTAACTTAAAATTGTTCTTCTTAAGAAAGATAAGTAGAGTTAGTTAGGGGTCTAATTAAGCTTTTTGAAGGTTGAGTTGTGAATTCACCTACAATTCATTCTTGGTAAGGTTCTAAAACCAGTTTCCTTCCTGTGGTAATGTTGGTTTAACAATGTGAGAGAGAAAGCATGATTGGCATGTATTGGGTCCTTGCTCCCATACTATTGCCTTCATTAGACAACAGTCTCAGTGTCCATTGCCTTACAGGCTGTGTCCATTTATAAAATTACTGGCATGAAAATTATTATAAATCTGTGGAAAAAAGACCAGTTAATTTTGCCCTAAAATCCTTTGTTAAAATGCTTTATTTTGTATCTTAGTATTTTACTCTAAGTATAAATGCAATCCATTTGCAGTCAGTGACATGTTATTTTGAGCGTTTGTTTATTGCTTGTTTTGTTGCTAAATAGGGAAGAGAATTAGAAATTGGAAAGAATTATATGTGTTACCTTGTGTGGTTTTACTTTAAGAGAAACTAAAAGAACTTTGCTAGGTTCGATTGTCTGAAGGCTTCTTCATGCCTTCTCACTCCCAGGGCCAGAAACCTGTTGGGAAATATTTCAGTTGTTTTATTTTTCTCAAATTATTATTCTAGTAATTCTGTTAAAATGTTAGTAATGTGTTGTGTGATGAGTGAAAAGGACCACATATCAAATGTTACACAAATGCTACAGTTATTTAATCATGTTTATTTAAATATTAGCTTAGAGTCAGATGTAAGATAAACTAGTAAGGAAGAAGAAAGCATAACTGTTGCCAAAATGAAGAACGGAAACTTTCTTTCATGTTGTTAATCAAAACCATTGTTGTATGAGGACTGTCATGTCTCAACCAGATTTCAGTAGATAAAACCCCGTATCAATGCATAAGACTATCCATACTTGAATTGCAGGTCCCCTCCTCCAGAATCACCTGTGGTATTTGTTAAAAATTCAGATTTTCCAAAGCCTCACCTAGACCCCTCCCACTCCCAGCCCCCACCCCCATTTTCTGACTCCTTGTTATTTTCAGGCCTCAGTTTGTATTGTCTGGCCTCAGCCCACACCTCTATCCACATCAGACCATCAGAATTTCTGGGAGAGGCAACCAAGGAAATCTATATCTTCAATACCATCAAAATATCTGGGAAAGGCATCCAAGGAAATCTATGTTTTCAGTACCATCAGAATCTCTGGGAAAGGCATCCAAGGAAAACTACATTTTTCAATAAGCACCCTAGGTGATTCTTATGCGAACCAAAGTTCAAGAAACTTTAGTAGAACATTATAATTAAGGTTCCACTATTCAGCAAGAGCCTCTAGAAACTGTTGGAAAGTTTCTTGCCCCTCAGCAGATCATACTACCTTTGAAGATGCTGTAAAACGGAGTAGCCCAGCAGCCTGTGCTAGGAGGGTGGGTAATGATATCTTCCCGGGAGTTAAGTAATACAGCTGTGCCTGCATTACCCTTACAAAGTCTCTTAGAATGGACATAGACCCCGTTTGGATTATTTTTGAACTGTGGTTAATTGGAAATCAAAATGGACACAGACAATGGTCACAAGGAAAAAAATCCTCAGGTCTTTACCAAAAGATAGCTTTGATATGGCTCTGCTGATGTGAAACTGTGATGAAAACGGCGAATCCTATGAATAAAGAATTTTGGTGGATATTTAATTACGTAGATTAAAATAGATTACATTTCTAAAGCTATAAATAGATGGCTTTTTTCTCCAAGAAACATCATAAGGGGATAGTTGGAGAGGGAGAGTAAGTTGAGAATCAGATATTCAGAGAATTATAGAAGAGGATTTTTCCTCCCTTCAACCATTTGCCACTCCTAGCTTCTAAAAGTTTTAAAATCTTAGCTTAGGCTAAGGAAAGAAACTAGGCCAAATCCAGTCAAAGCAGAGAATGAACCAGAGCCAAGACTGGAATTGGGAAGGGTGCCAACAGTAGTAAAGGATTTAGGCCAGGCTAGAACCAGGGGCAAGGCTTGCAGTGGGGGAAGATTGAGGAGGCGGTTATGCACTTTAGTTATAGGGGCCACACAGCTCCTGGCTGAGGCTCCTCGAAATTTGATGCCAAACTCAGGTCCAGCTGCCTGCCCCCAGACAAAAATCATACAAACAAAAGTGAAATGTTGGTGAAAATGGAAGTCAGCTTTTATTCAGGAATCCTGATGACCTGAGGAGAGATGTTAGGCAACCCATCTCTCTGGTAAACCTGAAGGAGAACGGCCAGACTAAAGCCATTTCAAAGACTCAGGTTTACTGAGGGGTTTTTTTTTTTGGCGGGGTGTTTATTTTTAAAATTTTTTATTAATTTTATTTTTTTTACATTCTGTGATGTTGTTGTGGAGCAGTTGGGATGGAAGGGGATCGGGGAAAGGGGAAGGAAATGGGATGGAAGAAGAAGGAAGGAGGAGGGGCAGGATTGAGGCCTGTGGCACCCCCTCATTCCCACAGGGGAGACCAGGAGGCTTCCAGCAGTGGCTTGGTCATTGCCAGGCTGGGTGCAGATGTCATGGGGGTGTGGCAAAAGCCATCATTCCCCACCATCTTAGCTCAGGAACCTGGGGACCTTCTTGTTGCGGCTTGGTGGTCATCTCTGGGCTGGTTGCAGGTATTGGGGGGCATGGCTGATGTCTCTGGCCCCCTACCACCCTGGCTCAGGAGAACCCGGGCTCAGGGTACTTCCTGTGGTGGCTTGGTGGTCATTGCTGGGCTGGTTGTGCGTGTTGGGGGGGTGTGGTGTAGGCTCTCGGTCCCCACTTTCTGGACTAGTTGTGGGTGTCAGAGGCATGGCTGAGGTCCCCAGTCCTTCCCCCTTTCTGGCTTGGTAGCACAGGGGACTTATGCCCCTTCTAGGTGCTATATGTGTTCTTTGGTGAAATGAGACCTTTACTAGTTAATATCAAACTTTTTCTCTGGTTGTGGGTACTTTGTTTTTTCTTTCAGTTCCATGTTGGATCATTTGCTGTTCCCGCCACTTAAACTCTGCACTGGAACTAATTTGTTGTCCTTTGCTTACTTTTACAATGGGGGAACTTCCTGTGGGGACCAGTACTTGAGCTCTGTGGTTGAGCTAAATTGCTGCTTTGCTGTTGGTTCCCTAGGGAAGGGTTTTGTGCAGCTCAAGTTTTAATGGGTGACTTTATAGGTACTTCCAGCTCTTGTGAGATCCAGTACACCTGGGGTGTGTAGAAACTGGTCTGGGCCTGAGTCTTTTCATCAAACTACACCCCATGCAATTTTATATTCCTGACCAGTCTCCTCTGAGTGGTCCTGCACTGATTGGGGGGTAAATCAGCTGTCTTTGCTGTGCCCCAGTGTTCCCCCTGTGGGCCTGTCTTCCCCACCACCTGTGCTCCAAACACTTCCCATGGGACAGGCCATGTGCGGGTCCCTTGTGATGACTCACTGGCCTCTGAGTGGCTCCTTTTTTTCAGTTGTTCTGGCTCCTCACTCCTGTGTGGGTCCAAGGGAACCCTATTAGTGGTCTCTGTGTCCTGGGGGCCACCAAGGCCCTCTCTACTCCCCTGCCGCCTCCAAGCAACTTCATCCGAAGGGCACAGCTGTGGCTTTTGCCACCTCCTGCTCCGTGCGTTCAGAAGCTCCAGCCTGGAAGCAGCTGGGATTCTAAACATTCAGAGCAGTTTTTTCTTTCCCTCACTGTGGCTTCTCCCACCTTCATGCACTCTGTAGGTCTCTCCTCCTCTTCCCCTGAGCTCCAGTGGCCCCAGTTTGGCTGTTGTTGCTTTTTTATAGTTGTAAATTGGTTGATTTGTGGGAGAGAGTGACACTGGGGACCATCTATTCTGCCATCTTGACTTGGCTTTGGGTGTTACTGAGAGGTTTTTAAAGAGGGGGATGAAGAAATGGGACATGGGAAATGAAAAGCAGGAGGGAGGGGTACGTGAGCAGTAAGGGCTTCATGCAAGGTCTCAGGTGCAAAGTCTTGCCAAGACTCCGTCTGGTTTCTGCTTACGTCCTTGATGTTATCTCATGGTCCCACTGGAGGGGTGGAATTAGCATAGCTTTATTGATGTCTTCCTTGGTTTCCCTTGGATAGTACGTGCAAGTTTGCAGCTCCAGGCTGACTGAAAAACAACTTTATGTTCATGTAAATAAAGTCATCTTGCCCTGTAACAAAGGTTCAAAATATCAAATAACCATGGGAAAAGAGGGAACTCAGAGAAATGTATGCCAAGAAAAAAAACTGTGTCCTTCTAAAATCTTTTACATCCTATGTAGTTTTAGGTCCCAACATGGCTTCAGTCCTGCTCACTCCAACACTTTGTCTTATGTCCCATGCAGTGTAAGTCTGGAAGTTCTAGAGGGTCGAGCATATGTAGCACAGGAGCCAGTTCTGTCAGCTAGCTCTTCAGAGAGCCTTTGTTAATAGTCAGCCTGGGATAATTTCAAATCATTTGCTGCGATTGCCAGCAAGTGATCCTGAACATTTTTTTCCGTATTATAGTTTCAAGTACGTCCAGTCACATAAGCAGGAGGGAATGGAGATTGGATGTTGATGTGCTAGACTGTAAGGCATTGTAATGCAAGGCAAAAAATGGCTTCAGATTCACACCTAGATTTAAATCTCTGGTTATTTTATTTATTCATTTATATTCTGGGTGACCTTGGCCAAGGAGCTTAACTTATCTGAGTTTCAGTTGCCTCATCTGTAAAATGAAGGTGACAATAGAACAGTTCATTGAGTTGTCATCCGACGTAAATGAGATCATTTACATTAAGTGCTGGGCACAAAAGAAGTCAACCTGTGCTGACCCCTCTCTCTCCACTTCCCATCCCTATTTTTCCTCCAGTTTCTCTTCTTATTACTGGGCCGATTAACTTCTATATCTTTTCTACCTTTTTGTGAAGGAAGGATGGTAACATTTCAGGACAAAGACCTTTAGGATTCTTTATGAGAAGCATAGGGGTTATAAAATATTACTTTATATCTTTAGGATAAAACTCTTTTAAAACACATTTAACAAATTACTGAAGCCTAAAGATGTCATTTGGAAAATTACCTTTTCTTTCCAGCCTATCAGACCAGTTTTTAAAAAGCTATTTATATATATTTTTTATATGTGGAAAAGAGTAAATGATTAGCAAGCATTGTAAAGAAATATTTTAATGAAGCTAGCTGTGGCCCCAGATGGGAGAAATGAAGCAGAAACTGGCATAGGAAATTAATATTGAATATTTATTTGGCTTTCTTAGCAGGTATATTGCTTTTCCTAAAAATCTATAACATCTGTTTTTTTCCCCTCTCTATTTCTTTCATGCTGTGAAAGTGATTTGCGATTTATAGGAGGTTGATCCTGACCCTACTGACTCTGCTTTATTAGGTCAAAGGGTTATGGTTCTGATTCTAGCATGAGAAACAGACAGATAAGCATCAAGACCTGAGCTGGTTAACCCAACCTCAACAGTGTCAAGACTTGTAGCCGTCCTGCAATTCCACCTTAGTCTGCTAAGATGATTGACTTTAGGATTTCAGGTTTTGGTTCTTAAATCCCAGAAGTGGGTACTGACCACATGCTATGCTACAGGCCCTGTAAATGGCCTGAAAGTTGGGAGAGCTTATGAACCAGACCACTAACCAGGCTAGAGTTTCTATTTGAGTCAGAATGTAAATCCTTTCAGCAGAAGCATGGCTTTTAATTTTCTTGTGATGAAAATGTACAGAGGTCGACTTGCGTAGTTATAGAAATAGGAATGTTTTTCCAGAAATATCACTATGAATAATCCAATTCCTTTCTGCCTCTGGTGTTATCCATCAGAACAAGAACAATGAAAAAGCACTGGATTTAACCAACATTTATTTAGGAGTTACTATGTGCCAGATACTTCTACATAAATTACCTATAGTTAATCCTTACAAAGATTTGTGAAGAAGGTATTATTCCAAGTGAGGAGAATTTAGGTGACTTGCTCAAGGTCACAGAGATTCTAAGGAGTGGAGCTAGACTTGACTTCAGTTCTGTGTTATCTTTATTGCTCCGAACAGCATTCTGTGCACACATCACAGCTGAAATAGAGTGATGGCTTAGGAAAGAAATACTATCTTGTGTTAGGACTGTGGGGGTGGTGTTACCTTGACATATGATATACACAGAGGAAATGGGATTTTTTCCTCCAACATTTTATTATGAACAATTTCAAACATACAGCAAAATTGAAAGAATTTACTTCACATCTTTCCTTCTACCCGTCCTTTAATTCATTTATCAATCCATCTTATTTTTATGCATTTTAAAGTAAATTTCAGACATTAGTACTCTTTCCTTTAAATACTTCAGCCTGCATATCATTAAAAGAGTTCATATGTGTTTACAGTTTTTTCTTTTGTTGTAAAATTTACATAGAATGAAATACAAACATCTTACCTATCTATGCCCTAAGTTTTGACAAATGCATGTACTTGTGTGACCCAAGCACCTATCAAGATGTAGAACATCACCATCACCCCAGAATATTCATAATGGGATTTCTTTTGCTTCCTTCTGAAATAGTGGTAAATCCTGCTTCCAGGTGTATGAGTA
Source organism: Galeopterus variegatus (assembly GCF_000696425.1). Taxonomy (NCBI): domain Eukaryota; kingdom Metazoa; phylum Chordata; class Mammalia; order Dermoptera; family Cynocephalidae; genus Galeopterus; species Galeopterus variegatus. The sequence continues at coordinate 311,276 of NW_007726558.1, read as the reverse complement.
TTCTTCTTACTGTTATAGACTTGAATTGCATTTAAGTAGCGGAACTTGTTAAACTCTTACTGGCTGCATGAGACTGGGCAATAATTGAAACTCTCTGAGCCTGTTGTTTCTCACATATAAAGTGAGGATAATGGATACTGTCGTGTAATTCTGCCAACGTCGCCAATTTGTCTGGCTACGGCAAGGCCTACTGCGAGGATAAGGCTAAGGCTGATGTTGCGTATCCTACTCACAGCATCAGTTGTGGAGCCAATAATCCTGTTTGTGACGCCAATTGTAAAGCCAGGTGACCACGCTAGTTGTCACGGCTCTTTTACCTGCGGTAATCCTGCACTGACTGGGCCGATGGTTGAACTAGGGCTGCTAGGTCTGGAGCTCCCTGACGCCTCAAACCCATTCACAGACTGGGTCACAAACCCTTCACACGCCAGGCTGGGTCACCAGACCCCTTCACGCAGGTCTATATGCTAGGCAACTGGCCACATGGTCCTTGGAAGCTGCAGGTCTGGAAAAACATGGCTGTGCAGGGTCACTGCCCCTATCCGGCCCTAAGGTGAGGGGAGCCTGACCAAATTATTCCATTTTCCCAACAGATATTATAGCAGCTGTCTTTTTTGTTTTGTTTTGTTTTGTTTTATTTATTTATTTATTTTTTGTGACCGGCAACGGATTGCAACCCTCAGTGTCGCGCCCGTACCGGACCGGGACCGGCAACAGGATCGCAACCCTCGGTGTTGCACCCGCACCTCGCTCAGCCAGTGAGCGGCCGCCGGTCTGTATGTGGGATCCGAACCCTCGGTGGGAGCGCCGTCGCACTCCCAAGTGGCGCACTGTAGCAGTGCACCACCGGGCCGGCCCCAGCAGCTGTCTTTTCACCGGGGTATGCCTAAGCCCTGGAGGTTTGTCTTAGTCTATTTGGTCTGCTGTAACAAAAACATTGTAGACTGGGAAGCTTATAAACAACAGAAATTTATTTCTCACCGTTCTGGAGGTTGGGAAGTTGAAGATCAAGGCACCAGCAGATTCAGTGTCTGGTGGAGGCCCACTTCCAGGTTCACACACTGTCATCTTTTCTCTGTGTCCTCACATGGTAGAAGGCACAAGGGAGCTCTCTTGGGCTTCTTTTATAAGGGCACTAATACCATTCATGAAGCCTCCACCCTCATGACCTAGTCACCTCCCAAAGTGACAATTTCAAATATCGGTGTCCAGGAATCTTCTTTAACTCAAGGCCTTGTAACCCACCCCTTCCCTGTCCATCTCACTAAGAGATACATTTCCAATAAAATTTTATGTTCAATAACAATAACCACAATGTATATCTTCATGTTATTTTTATCTATTATATATACATAATAATTACAATTGTAACTCAATCCAGAAGACTTTTTATACTTGGAGCCCTATGATCACTAGGAAATAAAGAGAATTCAGTTTCTATTTATGCACATGTTTTTGTTGCAGAGAAATTCAATATGGTGATCAATAGAAGACTTTCAAGCATAAATATATATTATGATGGGATAAAATTCTGTGACTATAATGTTATGGATATTTAATTTCAAGGAGAAAAACGGAACAACGTACATTTTTTGAGGGTTTAAGAAGAGTTTATAGTTTGTTTTACTTTGAGTATTTGATGGTGGGTGTCAAATTGAGTATTTTTAAAAGAGTGATATAATAGTTTTATTTTAAAATGTCAATTTTTATAGTATGCTAGAAATTAAACCTTTTGCAACTATTCAAGCATAATTAAAAAATTTAGATATCAAACTAAAAATGCTTGAGGGAGTACATAGCTTCTCAAAGTTCTTTTAGGGGTTATGTGAATAAAAATTTGAAGACCCCTGTCAAATAGGGTTGTTGTGAAGATCAGGGATAAAGTGTGCAAAGCATCTAAAATAGTACTCAATTAAGGAAACTATTATCTGAGGGACTGAATTCTAATTTTAACCCTTTTTCTTCTTTGGTATTTGGTCTAGAACATTTGTTTTTCTTTATGTTTTAGTTTCACTGTCTAGATAAAGGATAACACAGACGACTATAAAACACTTTGAGTATGGGAAGTTTGATGAGCATAACTGCACCTAACATCAATAATGTCAATGGTAATTTTCAAAGTGATGAAAATATATGTATAGGCTCTATAAATTGAAGCATATAGCGGGTGTTCAAAAAAATACTTGTTGAATGAGTGAATGAATGCTACAAGGAAACTTGCTAGAGTAAAAGACCATATTTGTGTACCCATCCATTGGGTACTTTCCCTTAGTACCTGCATTTCTCAACCCATGGTGTGTTTAAAGCTCATTTTGGACATTTTCCTATGAATTAACCTTAAAGATAAAAAGAGGAGACAAAATCCTTCCCTGAGATGTGGCTACTTATTAATTTTCAGAGAGTATTTCCTCATTGGATACTTTACCAGTCTGTGATATAGTGCAGTGATTAAGAGCAGTGCCTCTAGAACCAGCTAGGCTAGGTGCAAGTTCAAGTGCTGCCACTTAACTAGCTATGTGTCCTTGGGCAAGTCACTTAACCTTTCTTTGACCCAGCTTCCCCATGTTTAAATGGGTATAATAATACCAACCTCGTAGGGTTGTTTTGAGGATTAGTGAGGAGGGTTATAGGATTATAGGTTGTTTGGTAGGTAGAAGAATGGTGCCCCCCCCCCCCCCGAAATATGTCCATGTCCTAATCCCTGGAACTTGTGGATATGTTATCATACGTGTCAAAAGGGATTTTGCAGATGTGATTAAGTTAAGGATCATGAGATAGATTATCCTGAATAGCCTGTGGACCCAACGTAATCATAAAGATCCTTATAAGTGAAAGGGGGAGGCAGGAGAGTCAGAGTCAGAGTAATGCAGCATGAGAAAGGTTTGATTGGCCATTGCTGGCTTTGAAGATGGAGGAAGGGAGCTATGAGCCAGAGGATGTGGGCAGCTTCTAGAGATGGAAAAGGTAAGGAAATGGATTGTCCCTTAGAATATCCAAAAAGGAACACAGCCCTCCTGACATGTCAATTTTAGCTCAGTAAGGCACATTTCTGATTTCTGACTTCCAGAATTGTAAGAAAAATTTATGTTGTTTTAAAGCCACCAAGTTTGTGCTAATTTGTTACAGCAGCAACAGGACATAACACAAATTTACAACCCCCTTCAGTTCTGGCTATTCTTTGGCTTTCTTCACAGGGCAATGTAAACAATTCTGCAAAAGCAAAATGGATCTTTCGGCCCAGGTACACACTATTGTTCAGTTTTTTGAGCCTTTAACTATTCTTAATCTCTAGGCAGCCAATTTATAACATTCTCTTCTTCGGTTTTCCACTTACATAGGGAAAATCAAGCGCTTTAATCATCTGCCTATGCAATGATTTTGGGTCACAAAAACCATGCTCTGAGGTCCCTTTTAGGAAAAAGTTAATTCTGAATTATTGCCTCCCTTTCTTTGGCAGGAGGTTCTGAGCCTAACAAAGAGATCCTAGAGTAGGAGTCAATCCTTCATGTTGAAGGCCCATGGGAATTAGAGCGTTTGGAGCAGGAGAAATGGGAAAGGAAAGAGGAAAAGAAGTTGGTAGGTCAGAGGAAGGCTGAAAAGAGGAAGAAAAAGGACTACACAATCCAGCCAAAGAATGGGAAGTGAGAGATGGCCTCCCACAGTCGATAACTCCTGAGTTCTTGCTCCGGTTTCGGAAACTTTCCACGCTGGCTACAGCGCCGCGCACCTGCCCCTAGGTTGCTGGGCCCATCTCGCGAGCCTAGAGCAGGTTTGGAATGCCGTTCTGGGAGAGCGGCCGCCCTGGCGGGGTGGTGGAGAGACCGCAGGGAGGAGTCAAAAGGCGTGAAAACGGAAAGACTACATCTCCCAGGCCGCCATGCTTTCCAGCTGGAGTCCTAGGGAGCTGACTGCTCCCCGGTTTCCGTAGGAAAGCGCCGGCTACCGCAGCTATTGTGCGCCGCACCATCGCCCTCCTCTTCCCGCTCCGCTGTCCGGAGGAAGGCTACATTTCATTGCCGCCCTGGTTTAACCGTTTCCGCGCCTCACAGGACAGCAGGCCGGCTCCCTGAGCCCAGGAAGAACTCTTAGCAGCGGGCGGGCCCTGGTAAAGAAACCCTAGGTTTAAGGAAGAAAGGGGAACAAGGACCCCGAGTGCTCCGGCTTGGAACTCAGGCTTCGCTAGGGCGGAGCGGAGGTGCTGGCTTTAAGAAGGGGGAGGGGACAGTGCAATCCGGGTTACCCGCGGAGTTCGGCAAAGGAAATCTTCAGCTAGCTCGGGAGCGAGGAGCGAGCAGGAGAAGCGGCTCCCAATCCCCGCGCTCACGCCCGCCTACTCCCTGGGCGGGCCGAAGTATCACGTTTGCAATCGCTCAGGAAGCATCCGGCCCGTCTCCGGGGCCAGCGGGGCTGCGGTAGCTGCTGCTTATCGGAGGCGATGCCGAGGGGGCATGCTGCTTGCTAGGCAGCACCCCTCCGGGATCCGACTGCATTAGTTAGCTATCTCTGTCACCTGAAGCAACCGCCAGGTCGCCGGTTCCCCGTTCGGACCAGCCAGCGCTCCCCAGGAGTCTCATTGGAACAGGTACTTGTCCTCCAAAGGGAGGGAGGCTACACGAGCTTCCTTAAGCGGGTCCCGCCCTCAGTCCACCCCATCTACTCCCCCTACTGTGCCACTGATGTTCTTGGTCTTTGTGTCTTTCCTCTATCCCCTCAACCTTTCCCTCGCCCTCCATCAGAACCATGGGGCATCCCCCACTGGAGTTCAGCGATTGCTACCTGGACAGCCCCGATTTCCGCGAGAGGCTCAAGTGTTATGAGCAGGAGCTGGAGAGGACCAATAAATTCATCAAAGACGTGATCAAAGACGGCAACGCGCTTATCAGCGCTATGAGAAGTAAGTGGAAGGCTTCCACGAGCTGTTTTCCTGAGCCGGTGGCTCTGGCCTTATAAGACTTTCCACACCGCAGGGGGAAGGGAAGATTCAGGTTGACTTTCAGCTCAGGTCTCTGAGGCGAATGGGTTTCTGACTCTTCAGGAGTGCGGTCAGTAGAAGTGGAAAGTGGTGGATACAATCAGAACTTTGGCCCTTTCCCTTTATTGGCCTTAACCTTATAAGACATGATCTGTAGCTGTGCCAGGGACCCTCTTGCTTTGCAATTACCCTTATTTAGAAGATAGTTGTTCCGAAGGGACAATATGCTTGTACTGTCAGACATGTTGAGCACCCCTGTCTGGGGCAAGGTGACATCCAAGCTGACCAAGGTTACATCCAAACTGTCCCAGCACCTCCTAAAGAATTGGGAATTAAGGCCAGCAGCTTGAATAATGATTTTGTCCTGGTCTCTGGTTGCTACAGAAAGTGTGGGGGTAGTAAAAATACCCCCTGGCATGCTATTTTCTAAGGAAAGCACCTTTGTCCCAGTGATTCTTTTTCCTGGATACTGATCTATGATTTAGGTCAAGGTCAGTCTAAGCTCAGGATTACTGGATGGCTTCATATGCCACTGCATTCTGCTTGAGGGTGGAATAAAGACCTGCCTACTGCCTTGGACAGGGAGCACAGCCACCAGGGAGTAAAAAGTAGGGCTAGGGTTGGGGCATGCTGGGATGAGGGAGCTTCACCTAGCTTGATTTTTCCAGTGGTCCCAGCTGACTCAGCTGTAGGACCCTCCCTCCCTCCCCCACTGTGTGTAGAGGTTTTATTTCCACTGGTTGGCAGGAGGCTTGGAGTAAAAGAAAGAATAATAAACATCCCCGTTGAGAGTGCAGGCAAGCCAACCTTTTGTGCCAAAGTATATACCCAGAAGAATGGAGGGTAATGATTGGGTGGAGTGATAATTAATTTTTTCTCATCTTGGCTGGAAGATGATTGTGAAAAATAACGTTAAAGTCATTGGCACATATGTCCTGTATGCTTATAGCTTTGTTCTGAGTGGATTTATCCTCAAAAAATGTCTAGGTCCAGTGTGGGGACCTTCTTAAGACTGATACAGCTAACCAAGAGCAGGGAGAAAGGCCTAGAAATGGCAGTGTGACCAGTAACTGCTGCCAGCTGGTATTTTTTGTGCAGCTCTTCTGATTAGCCATTTTCTGTGCTTTTCCTGCACATGTTGTCTGTCTACTTTTGGTCAGAATATATAAACTGTTCAGGTTCCTACAAGTTGTTTCATTGAATTAGATCATTTAATGGTTTGTCCTATTGTGGCCTGACCAAGAGTGAACTCCTGGATTACATCTTAAAGATGAAGTATTTGAAATGCTGATTCTTAGAGACTTATAGATCAGGCTTTGGGGTGTGTGTCCACTTAAGAGAGTTCATTGAGAGGTTAAAGATATGCAAGTTGTGCCACAAAATAGAAAGGTGAAGATTCACTGAAAAGAAAAGGGGAAATGTTTGGGCCTTTTTTGGTTTATTTATTACAGTGAACTACTTGGTGCAGTATCCACAGTCAAGTGAAGCTCATGGTAAGCCCTAAGAAGGGAGTGGCTTTGTGAAGTGCATGGTGAGCTAAAAATGTTTGCGCTAAGAAAATGACCAGCTAAGGCATATCAGAGAGTGAGATTTATAAGAAAAAAAAAAGCAGTTCAATAAAACATTTGGGGAAGGACAAAAGTTTTGTAAGCTCAGGGCAAGTAATCGTTTTTGTTCTTTCCTTCTTTTCTAAGACTAAAAGTGGTAAGAGTCAACAATTATGCAGACCCGAACCTTTTCATATGAGCAAAAGATCCAAAAGATGTTCTGGGCCAGAGGGCTTCTTGATATTTGTGGTGATTTTCTGTTTCTGAGTATACAGAGAAAGCCAAAAATAGGACACGTAGGAAGTAAAACCCAGCAGCTAACCCATGCTGTATTTTTTTTCCTTTAAATTTTGTGGATTCTAAAAGCCTAATAAGCTAGAAGCAAAGGCGGGATGTTTCTCACTGTCTTGACCACAGTAATGTTTATACTCCCACTTTGCTTCGTCACACTGTGCCAGCTGGGCGACTTTCTGAGAGTAGGTAGGGTGGAAGCAAAACAAAGGTGTGCTCTTGTTTTGTGTGAGGAAAAAGAAAAACAGAGTTATTGGAGTTAGAAGGCCTGGGTTACAGTCTTGGCTTTACCATCTTGGGATATGGCACAATCACTTACTTCAACTGTAAAATGGGTAATTAGTAATTATACCCACCTCACAGGGTTGTTGTGAGGCTCAGAAGAATTCATGGATTATGAAAGTGCTTTGTAAATGGAAGTAGCTGAACAATGTAAGTTGTTGATAATACAACTGTTGGTGAATGTGTAATTTTCAGTAAGTTTCTGAAGGGAAATGCGTAAGCAGGAGTAGTTGGAAGCAGAGACTGTTTTTTGGTTTTTTTGCTTTGATCTTGTTGGAAAATATCACTCCCTACATTGGTCTCAGCAATGAGTTTCGTATTCACGCGTGTGGATCCATTTTGACATTTGGAGTCTAGCATTAAAAGGCAGGAAGACTGGTTAACACCTTTTTATTTAATTAAATTGACCATTAAATCAAATAGCTAGTGTTTCTAGGAACCAGTGAGACTTGACACACTATTTCAAAAATCAGCTGCAGTTTTTCTTAAAATTGTTAATCCAGGTGGAACTTGATTTCTACATTTTATCCTGCTTGTATCTGATTTTGTACAGAGTTCTAGATACGGCTTTAGTCACAAATGTGTGTGATGATTCATTTATTAAATGTAGGTCCTGTTTGAATATTTAGATTTACTTAGCTCTGTGCTCAGAGGTAATTGATGTTATGAATGATATTCAACATGCCTTCCTTGGCGAAATAGTTGATCCCCACTCCCCAAATGTGATCTATTTATAATTGTTGGAGCTCAAGATGATTATAACTTTAACGGAAAATAAAAATACCATTGGTCTGATAGGTGACTATATTGCCTGCTTTTCTGTTTGTTCTTGGTTTTTATATTGGCAGTTTTAGTCCCTGATGTTATTTGAATATTTGCTAAACGGTGAGGCTAGGTATTATTCAGAACAAGTAATGTGACCCCTGCTTATGTTCCAAGGCAACGTGAGACACCTAATAAGTGTTATTTATAGTTTGGCAAACACATACCATTCATTCAATACATACTTATGCACATACTATGTTCAAGCCATTGTTCTCAGGGCTGTGAGGCATGCAAAATGAGTCACAGATAGACACTGCCCTCAACAAGTTCCTAAGCTAGTAGGGAGACAAGACATGGGTAGAAATCACTGTCATATAAAGGAGTAGATACAGATCAGAGTAATAAGAGTGGGATAGGTGGACATAATGTTATGTGACAATAGAGGGAGAGCTCATTTCCCAGTGAGAGGACAAGGGAAAAAAGCAAAGGAGGAGGTAGCACTGGAGTTGGGCGGAATTAATAACACTTACCACTTGTTTAGCTGTTCTCATGTATGAGGCCTTATGTCTTATAACAGTTTTATGAGATAAAGGTTAGTATTCCCATTCTATAGATGTTTGGAGGAGTTAGGTAACTTCCTCAACTACTAATGGTAAAAGTCTGAATTAGGACCTAGACTTGACTCTGAAGGCCTTGTTTATTTTACTGTATGATACTGTATTTAGGACTGAGCATTTCATGTAGTAGGAATGGCACTGAGAGTGTAAAGGAAGAGCAAATAATTCACGTCTTCTAGGATATAGGCTGTAGGAAGGAAGATTTGGGAAATAAAGTTGGAATGGAAGGTTGAGGACTGACCATGTACCTGTTAACGATTTCAGACTGTCCTCTATAGGCAGAGAATACTAAGAGAACGTTTTTGGTAGGAGAGGAGCATGGTGTGAGCTGTGTTTTATTTTTATTTTACTTTTTTGGCGGCTGGCTGGTAAAGGGATCTGAACCCTTGACCTTGGTGTTATCAACACTGCAGTCTAACCAACTGAGCCAACTGTCCAGCTGAGTTGTGTTTTAGGAAGATTCATCTGAGAGTGATGTGTAAGGTGTTAGCAATCCCACACAAATGTTTGTGTCTTTTCAGCAATTAATTTGCAGCTTTAAATTTTCTTTAATATAGCTTAGGGGTCAGCAAACTGTTTCTGTAAAGGGCCATGTAGTAAATAGTTTAGGCTTTGAGGGCCATGCAGTTTCTGTGGCAACTATTCAACTCTGCCGTTGTGAGAAAGCAACCACAGAGAATAGGTAAATAAAATGAGAGTGGCTGTGTTCCAATAACACTTTATTGACATGTAAATGTGAATTTCACATAATTTTCACATCATGAAATATTATTTTACCTTTGAATTTTTAAAAACTATAAATATAAAAACTATTCTCAGCTCAGCTGGGGGAGGGGGGCATACAAAAATAGGTGGCAGGCTGGATTTATCTCACCACCTGTAGTTTGCAGATCTCTGGTATAGCTATTTAATCTAAAATATCTAACTGGATTTTTATTAATAAGGTGGTGAATATAGCTCTTGGTAGAACATAATGCCATATCTCTCATTTTCACTCAACTAGTTTTACTTTACTATTAATTATGCCTGTTCTGTATTCAGGGATCTCAGGCTCAAATGCTGTTAGAAACCAAGAGAAAACAGAAAAGTATGAAGATGCTGGAAGTGGGTTAATAGTCTGGAGTTATTGGGGTAAAATATAGCAGCTTTACCCTGTTAAAAAGGCCTTTACATTCTTATTTTTTTAAAAATCATGCTAGCTAAATACATTTTCATAGGCTAGATTCAATCAGCTTGCAAACACTGAGCTAGATGATCTTTCTCTACCAGTCTATGAGTCTTGGACTCTAATAGGCTGGAAAAATGGAGGGTGACAGTCTTCAGAGAGGGATTTTTCTGGGGAAGCACCATTGGAAACTTTACAAATGAGCAGAAGGAGAATGATGGTATAATGGGAAAAAACCTTGGACAGGGCATCTAGATACCTAGATATGCTACTAATGGGGTCTGTGACCTTGGTAAGTCATTTTACTGGGGCCCCAGGATCTGCAGCTTTACAAAGATGGGGCTAACGTAAGGGTCTATAAGCTCACTTTCAGCTCTCACATTCCATGACTTAGTATTTTTTGCATTGCATATTGTAGTTTCATGATTTGAGAAAGAAATGACTAACCCAATTATAGGATCTTGTTTTCTGCTTACATAAATTTTTATATTATTTTAATGTACATGACAGTATTTAAACAAAAAAATTCAAACAAAAATTTTAAATAGCCTTTCAAAACTAAACATACTTTATATGTATATTTGTATATATAAAACAGATATCAGAAAAAAATAATATTGCTAAACCCACACATATACACGCACAGCCACACATACATTAGTGTTAGACTAATGAAAACTTATGTTTTAAAAGAATCTAAAACATGTATTCTGTATGAAAGATATACATAATTTGATGATGTGGAAATAATATAATTTGTATAGCTTTAATGTAGTCTTAAATATTTTTTAAAAAGTCATTTTTGTACATTCTATACTTTTAAATACAGTAGTTCTAGATAGTAACATTAAGATCAGCTTTTGGTGTGTCTTTTCAGCTCTGGCTTTGGTAACTGGGTCATCTCTCTGGTGAGTGATTGCTTTTCTGAACGGATGGGTTGGTTCCAACTCTGATACTAGCTAGCTGTATGACCTTGACTAAGTCTTTAGTTTTATGAGCCCAAGTTTTCCCATTTATAAAATTAGAGGTTTGGTCAGTGATCTTTGGCTTTCTTCTGGTTTTATCATTTTCTGTTTTCTGGTTACCACCATTTTACTCAAATAGTTAAACAACCTGAATTGATTCTGTCATAAACTTCAGAGCCAATTCATCTTTACTCTGGGAGAGTAGGCAAAGGGGAAGTCCAACTGATATGTCTATCATGAGTAGATGACTTGAATCATGCTGGCCTACCTGACTATCCTCTTGCTGAATGCTTCTTGGGAGGTGTCAACCTGACGCTGTTCAGTTCAGTCCTGAATTGCTGTATAGTGAGGGAGACCAAAGCTTTTAATCCCTTTGGGGTGGGCGTAGTGCCATTGTGTGCAGGGAGGAGTTGGTGATATAATACATGTTCTCACTCAGCACATATCCTGTCCTTATCCCAGTGATATTTAATCAGTGCCTTTGAGCACATAGAATTATTTTAGACCTTTTCCAGGGTAACTCAGATCAATGTAATGGGTATGTCATTTGGTACTGCTGTTAGCAGATGTGAAGCAGTGTCAAATGAAATTTGATGGTGGTGATATTGCCATGTTCATTGGAGGGTTGTCTGATGACTGCATTCCAAAGTAGATGGACCGAGGGCGCTGCGAGAAGTAGGGTGGAAAAGTAAACCAAGCCAGCCTTTTAGTGTGCCTATTTATAAGAAACTGTTTTTATTTAGGGGTGGGGTAGGGAAGATTTTAGATTACCTGCCCATTAAGAAAAGTTTTCCAGACTTAAGAATGATGAAGGAAAATTTCTTTTTAGTTTCATTTTTATAGCCTTATTTTTTAAAAGCTTACCCAAAACCTTGAGAAAAAAAAATTTTTTTTTAGCCAAAACCTTTTACTTAATCTGGCATCTGTTTCTCTAATCATTTACTACAGAAATTTCGTAAAAGCCCATGAGGATCTGGAAAAATATATACTTTTCTAGGGGAGTACCTTGGAAATCTTGAGGTGACTTTTTTTCTGGTGGAATGGAGGGCCCTCATGATGCTTTACTGGGCTTGCATCGAGTGCTAAACCTTGGGCATTGTAAAGGCAATTCAATTTAATTCAACAGTTCAGATCCCCTTACCTGCCAGCCGCAAAAATACCCCAAAAACCAAAAAACCAACAAAAAAACAAATTAAGAAATTAAATTCAATAGGATTTATTAAGCACTTACTATATGCTTACTATATTAAAAGCAGATAGGATGTAGTATGTCTCATGGGGTCTTCAGGGAAAATCTAAAGCACCTACTGTTTTATTCTTTTATAAGTATAAATTTAAAAAAAATTTGGACAGGTAACACATGAACATGGTACAAAATTCAAAAGGTACAAAGTGGTAAACGTTTTTCCTCCTGTGTCCCAGTTCTCCACCTGGAGGCAACTGTCAGCAGTTTGTCTACCCTTTAAAAAGACAACTCCAGTGCTTCTTTCAACTTGGTGTGGGTTCTACTGTAGGCAGATTCTCAGCCACTCTGGGCAAAGCTTTCTTGAAGATTGTACCTGGAGGGCATATGGAATGAAGACCTCTGAAAATCCACTCCATAAGAACAAAAGGATACTGGCAAAAATTGTGAAAATTAACTTTTTCAGAACTTGCAACAATCTGAGGAGTGTTTATTGAAGAAAAACTGCTGAATCTCTGTAGCAGCAGGGTTGTGGCATTTTAACTTACTCCTCCCTCCTATTCCCTTCTCTTTAGCTTTGGGGTAGCCTTGAAAACCAGCAGCTTTATAATCATGGTAGCTGTGAAAACTAGCAGCCTTACAGCATCTGAGGGGGAAGACTGGGTTTGTAGCTCCTCAAAAAGTCCCATACTCAGAGTCTCGTCACTATTTACCCCATCTCACAGCTACCTAGAAAAGTGCCATTCACAGGGCTTCTCAGTACTTCACCTGACTTAGAGCTAGCTCAGTGGGAAAAGCCCTGTTCCCAGGGTGTTTAACATCACAGCTGCCTGAGGCTTCCATAGCAGTCAGAGCAAGCAAGATCCTGGCTAAAATCATAAAAGGAAGAACTGGGGAATTAGGTATTCATAAGGGTCTTTGAAAAGCTCTGACATATTCCTGGGGATGTAGCTTGACTTGCTTGCAGCAGGGGTTGATAAAAAGAAAATTGACTGGCAGCCAAATGCAGTCCTGTTTGCCATGTGGCAGCAATTGCGCCCTGAACAGCATTTTACCAAATGCTCAGAAACAGGTAGCAAGGTCCGCTCGGTGGATTTAAAAGACTTTTTGGTAGCTCCCGAGGAGGTGGACGAACTGTTCCATTTTGATTAGGGAGCAGGCAAAGGTACTCGTCTTTTGGGGGCAGGAAAGGACTGGAGGCCTCATGTTGAATTGGCAATATATTGGTTGAGGACAAATGTGCAGCATGTTTTGGCATTGATGGATACAGGTGCAGAATGTAGCCTGATATATGGCAATCCAGATAAGTTTCCAGGGGCCACAGTTCGTATAGATGGATATGGAAGACGTACTACTTAGGTCAAAGCTGTGTCATTGCCACTGGGCATAGGAAGATTACCTTCTCGTGTATACGCTATATGTATATCTCCTGTAGCTGAATACATCTTGGGTATGGATGTACTTTATGGTTTGCACCTGCAAACAACAGTTGGAGAGTTTCGGCTGCGAATACAGACAGTAAACCCTGTGTTAACGAGGATATGCTAAACATGACCACAGGTGTTACCCGAGCCAAGACATGTAGTTAATATGAAGTCGTATCGCCTACCAGGAGGACATGCAGAGATATAGGCCACTGTATTGGAATTAGAGAAAGTTGGCATCTTTCGTCCGGTTCATAGCCCATTTAATGCTCTGGTATGGCCGGTGAAAAAGCCTGGTGGTACCTGGAGAATGACTGTAGATTATCGAGGACTGTAAACAAAGTAGTGCCTCCTTTGCATGCAGCTGTGCCTTCAGTTCACAACTTGATGGATCAGCTGACGACTCAGCTGGGAACTTATCATTATGTACTGGACCTTGCAAATGCTTTTTTCTCTATTCCAATCTTGGCTGATAGCCAAGATCAGTTCGCCTTCAGCTGGGAAGGAAGACAGTGGACCTTTCAAGTATTGCCCCAAGAGTTCTGGCTGCAGGCACTGCACCAGAGTTGCCTGGGTACATACATACGTTGGCGTGATTACCTACTGACTGTGTGTTGAACTTCCCATCAGTATGACTGCAGGATTCGCATGGAGGATCACACCAGTGGTGACTACTAACTAGACATATGTGGCTAATAGTTAAAAGGCTAGAACTACAAGCCTTAAGGCGTATTGAATGGACAATAGGTTATGTAATGTAAGGGTCATTTATCCTCACTGAGGGAACATTACAGAAGATTCTGAACACTCTGAACACGTAGATTGTACTGCCTACTGTGAGGGACTCTGAAGGGGTGGATTGTTGGGAAAAACAAAATAACTTAATCAGGTCCCCTTGCCTTAGGCCCAGTTGGGAGTGGTAGGGTGCATTCTTTGTAAGCAAATTGTGCATGCGTACATGGAGTTAGTGCACCTGTGTGGCGATTTGGCTGGTGTCTGCCTTGGGTGTCCGCTGTGCACAGCCATGCTCTCCCATCTATGGCTTCCAAGGACCTGTTTGCTGGTTACCTGGCTCATAGACCTGTGTGTGATGGGTGTGGTGACCCAGCCTGGTGTGTGAGGGGTCTGGGGACCAAGCCTGGCATGTGAAGGGTTTGTGACCTAGTCTGGACAATGGGCTTGAGGGGTCTGTGAACTTGAGTCCCAGCGCTAGCTTGACAATTGGCCCAGTCAGCAGGATTATGGGCAGGTAAAAGAGCTCAACAGGGGTCAAGCAGCAAAGGAAAGGGTGAGGAAGTCTAGAGTTGGCAGAGCCTGATTGGGTAGTTTTATACAGGTCTGTAAGTCAATATTTGGTCTGTGCACTGGATCTTCCTTATTGTAGGACCCTTTGCTTTGGAATTGGCTCTAGTAGTTTCCAGCCTTTTTGTTCCATTGTCAGGGAATTTTGTTCCTGTAGTGCTCAGGTTTACAACTTTCTTCTCTAGCACAGGCTCAGTGGCTTTCCTGCATAACAACATGCTAGAACTAAGAAGTAAGACCAGTTTAAGCCAGTTATGTGGCTTTAATTTCCAGATGTACCACAATATACTGTCTAAAATGTCCAATTTTCAACAAAAAATTGTCAGACAGGTAAAGAGAAAAATATAGTCCATACACAGACAAAAAACAGTCAGTAGAAACTGTCCCTAATGGGGCCTGAATGTTAGATTTATCTTTATTTATTTATTTTTGGTGAGAATTATTAATTATTCTTATTTATTTTATTGTAATAAAACATATATAACATAAGGATTGCCGTTTTAAGGATTTTTAAACATACTATTGCATGAAATTAATTACATTCACAATGCTGTGTGGCTACCACCTCTATCCATTTCCAAAACTTTTTTGTCATCCTAATTATAAATTTGCCCATTAAGCAAAGCTTTTAATTATTCCTTCCCCCCAGTTTCTGGTAACCTCTAATCTTGTCTCTGATTTTTTTTTCTTTTTCTTTTTTCTTAATTCACCCATTATAATTATATATATTTGTGAAGTACAATGGGATATTTGGGTATATTTGTACAGTGTGCAATGATCATTTCAAGGTATTTAGCATATCTATCACCTCAAACATTTGTCACCTCTTGTCTTGGGAACATTCAACATCCTCTCAAGTAGCTTTTTAAAGTTACACAGTAATTTGCTGTTGACTGTAGTCTCCCTATATTGCTATAGAACACTGGATCTTATTCTTCCTATCTCTTTATAATTTTGTATCCATTCTCCACCCTCTCCCCATCCCTCACTCCCCTGTTCCCCCCACTAGTCTCTAGTAACCACCATTCTACTCTGTACTTATATGAGACCAACTTTTTAGGTTCCACATATGAGTGAGAACATGTGCTATCTTACTGTGCCTGGCTTATTTCACTTAACATAATTTTCTCCAAGGTCATTCATGTTGCTGCAAGTGATAGAATTTCATTATTTTGTGGCTGAGTATTCCATTTTGTATACATACCACATTTTCTTTATCCAATTATCTATTGATGGACATTTAGTTTGGTTCCTACTCTTGGCTATTGTGAACGGAACCACAATAAACATAGGAGTGCAAGTATCACTTTGAAATGTTGATTTCCTTTCCTTTGGATTTATACCCAGTAGTGGTATTGCTAGATCGTAGGATAGTTCTATCTGTAATTTTTTGGGAAACCTCTGTACTGTTTTCCATAATGGCTGTGCGAATTAACATTGCTATCAACAATGTATAAGAGTTCCCCTTTCTCTGCATTCTTGCCAGCATTTGTTATTTTCTTTTTGATAATAGCCATTCTAACTGGGGTGAGATGATATCTCATTGTGGTTTTGATGTGCATTTCTCTGATGGTTAGTGATGCTGAGCATTTTTTCATATACCTGTTGGCCATTTGTATGTCTTCTTTTGAGAAATGTCTATTCAGCTCATTTGCCCATTTTTAAAGCAGATTATTTGTTTTTTACTGTTGAGCTGTTGGAATTCTTTATATGTTCTGGATATTAATCCATTGCCAGATGCGTAGTTTGCAAATATTTTCTCACATTCTGCAGGTTGTGTCTTTGCTCTGCTGGCTGTTTCTTTTGCTGTGCAAAAGCTTTTTAGTTTGATATAATCCCATTTCTTTATGTTTTCTTTTGTTGACTGTTTCTTATGTTTCTTATGTTTCTTTTGTTGAGTCCTTACTTAAATCTTTGCCTAGTCCTATGTCCTGAAGTCTTTCCCCTGTATTTGCTTGTAGAAGTTTTATAATTTCAGGTCTTACATTTAAACCATTAATTCTTTTTGAGTTGATTTCGGTATATGGTAAGAGTGGTCTAGTTTCACTTTTCTGCATAGGGATCTACACATTTCCCAGCACCGTTATTGAAGAGACTGTCCTTGCCCCGGTGTATATTCTTGGCTTCTTTGTCAAAAATCAGTTGGCAGTAGGTTTGTGGATTTATTTCTGGATTCTCTATTCTGTTCCATTGGTTTATGTGTCTGGTTTTGTGCCAGTACCATGCTGTTTTGCTTACTGTAGCTTTGTAGTATATTTGAAATCAGGGAGTGTGATGCCTTATTCTTTGTTATTTTTGCTCAGGATTGCTTTGGCTATTGGGGTCTCATGTTGTTCCATATAAATTTTTGAATTTTTTTTTCTGTTTCTATAGAGTATGTCATTGGTAGTTTGATGGAGTTTGCATTGAACGAGTAGATCATTTTGGGTAGTAGGGTCATTTTGACGATATTGATTCTTCCAAATCATGAGCATGGGATGTCTTTCTATTTTTTTTTTTTCTTTGTGTGTGTGTGCTTTAATTTCTTTGATCAGGGTTTTGTAATTTTCCATGTAGGGATCTTTCACTTCCTTGGTTAAATTTAGTACTAGGTATTTTATTTTATTTTTGTTGCTATCTTAAGTGGGATAGCTTTCTTGCGTTCTTTTTCTGCTAGTTCATTGTTGGTGTGTGGAAATGCTACTGATTTTTGCATGGTAATTTTGTATCCTGCAACTGTACTGAATTTGTTTATCAGAAGTTTTTTGGTAGAGTCTTTAGGTTTCTCTATATAAAATCAGGTCATCTGTAAACAGGGACAATTTGACTTCCTCTTTTCCACTTTGGGTAGCATTTATTTCTTTCTGTTGCTTGATTGCTCTGGGTAGGACTTCCAGTACTATATTGAATAAAGGTGGTAAGAGTGGGCATCCTTGTCTTGTTCCAGGTCCAGTATGATGTTAGTTGTGAGTTTGTCATAAATAGCCTTTATTGTATTAAGATACTTTCTTTCTACACATAATTTGATGAGAGTTTTTTATCATGAAGTGGTATAGAACTTATCAAATGCTCTTTCCATGTCTGTCAAGAAGATCTTATAGTTCGTTTCTTTATTATGTTGATGTGATGTATCATGTTTATTGGTTTGTGTACATTGAATCATCATTGCATCCCTGGGGAAAATCCTGCTTGATCATGGTGTATAATTTTTTTGATGTGCTGTTGGATTTGGTTTGCTAGTATTATATTGAAAATTTTTGCATCTATATTCACTAGGGATATTGGCCTGTAGTTATCTTTTTTTATTGTGTCTTTGTCTGGTTTTGGTATCAGAGTAATGCTGGTCTTGTAGTATGAGTTTGGAAGAATTCTGTCCACTTCAATGTTTTGAAATAGTTTCAGAAGTGTTGGTATTGGTTCTTCTTTAAATGTTTGGTAGAATTCAGTAGGAAAGCCCTGTGGACCTGGGCTTTTCTTTGTTGGGAGACTTTTTATTACTTATTTTATCTAGTTACTTGTTATTGGTCTATTCAGGTTTTTTATTTCTTCTTGTTCAGTTCTTGTTTCAGTCTTGGTAGGTCATATCTATCCAGGAATTTATCCATTTCCTCTAGGTTTTCAATTTTTTGGCAGATAGTTGTTGATGATAGTCTCTAATGATCCTTTGTATTTCAGTGGTATCAGTTGTAATGTCTCTTTTGTGTTTCTTATTTTCTTTATTTTATCTTTTCCTTTTTTCTTGGTTAGTCTAGCTAATGGTTTGTTGATTTTGTTTATCTTTTCAAAAAAACAACTTCGTTTGATTGATCTTTGTATTGTATCATATCAATTTTATTTTTACTCTGATTTTTGTTATTTCTTTTCTACTTATTTTGGGTTTGTGTTGTTCTTGCTTTATAGTTCTTTGAGGTGCATTGTTGGGTTTATTTGAAATCTTTCTATTTTTTTTTTTGATATAAGCCTTTATTGCTATAAACTTTCCTCTTAATAATGCATTGGCTGTATCCCATAGATTTGGTATGTTGTATTTCTGTCCTCATTTGTTTCAAGAAATTTTTCAATTTTTTTTATTAATCTCTTTGTCCTATTGTTGGTTCAGGAGCATGTTGTTTAATTTGCATGTATTTATGTAGTTTCACAAGTTCCTCTTGTTATTGATTTCTAGTTTTATTACATTATGGTCAGAAAAACTATTTGGTATGGTTTCAACTTTTGTGAACTTGTTGAGACTTGTTTTGTGGCCTAACATATGGTCAGTCCTGGAGAACGTTTCATTTGCTGATGAAAAGAATGTGTTCTTCAGCTCTGGTATTAAATGTTCTGTAAATGTCTATTAGGTCTGTTTGGTCTATGTGCTGTTTAAATTTGATGTTTCTCTATTGATTTTTCTGTCTTGATGATCTGTCCTATGTTAAGAGTGGGGTGTTAAAGTCCCCAACTATTATTGTGGTGTTAACTATTTTTCCCTTTACATCTGATATTATTTGTTTTATATATCTTTGTGCTTTGGTGTTGGATGAATATATATTTGTAATTGTTATACTCTTTCTATATTGACCCATTTATCATTATATAATGCCCTTCCATATCTCTTCATACAGATTTTCATTTAAAGTCTATTTTATCTGATAAAAGTGTAGCTACTTCTGGTCCCTTTTGTTTCCCATTTGCATAGAGTATCTTTTCCCATCCCTTCACTTTTAGACTATGTGTATCTTTGTAGGTAAGGTGTATTTCTTGTAGACAACATTTGGATGGGTAATTTATTTTTTAAATCCATTCAGCCAGTCTATGTATTTTAATTAGGACATTTAATTTGTTTATGCTCAAAATTATTATTGATATGTGAGGTTTTATTCCTGTCATGTTGTTGGTTGTTTTCCAGTCATTTTGTGTATCCTTTGTTTCTTTCTCTCTCTCTCTTTTTTTTTTTTGTCTTTTTGTCTCTTTTTTCGTGTCCGGCAACGGATCGCAACCCTCAGTGTCACGCCCGTACCGGACCGGGACCGGCAATGGGATCGCAGCCCTCGGTGCTGCACCTGCACCTCGCTCAGCCAGTGAGCGGGAACCGGTCTGTATGTGGGATCCGAACCCTCAGCGGGAGCGCCACGGCGCTCCCAAGCGGCGCACTGTAGCAGTGCGCCACCGGGCCGGCCCTGTTTCTTTCTCTTTTATTGTTTATACTTGAGGTTTGGTTGTTTTCTGTATTGATGAAGTTTAATAACTTTCTCTTTCTAATTTGTGTATGTATTCTACCACTACATTTTATATTTTTGGATGTTTTGTGATGGTTGTTATCATTCTTTCTCTACTAGATGTAGGAGTTCCTTAAGCATTTCTTGTAAGGCTGGTCTGGTGGTGATAAATTCCCTTAGTTTTTGCTTGTCTGAGAAAGAATTTGTTTCTCCTTCATTTCTGAGGGATAGCTTTTCTCGGTATGATATTCTTTGCTGACATTTTTTATCTTTTAGCACGTTGAATATATCATCCCATTCTTTGCTGTTGCATAGGGTTTCTGCTCATAATTTTGCTGTTTGTCTAATATGGATTCCATTATAAGTAACTTCATGCTTTTGTCTTGCTCTTTTTAGAATTTTCTTTTTTCTGTAAATTTTGATGCTTTGATTATAATGTGTCTTGGAGAGGACCTTGTTGGTTTGAATCTATTTGGGGACCTTTGAACTCCTGGATTTGGTTGCTCATCTCTTTCCCAAGACTAGGGATGTTTCCAGATATTATTTTATTAAGTAGGTTTTCAATACCTTTTTTGTTTATTCTTCTTCTGGAATGCCCATAACACAAGTATTTGTTTGCTTATTAGTATTTGATAAATCTTATAGGCTTTTTTCATCCTTTTTTGTTCTTTTGGCTTTTTCTTTTTTTTTACTTGCACACATTATCAATAAGCTGAAATCCTTCAACATGTCATTAAAGGCAAAATTTTTGTGTTTTTAAAAAAAATTTAATTTATCAATATACAATGTAGTTGATTTTTGTGTCGTTTTATGAATTCCTCCTTTTTCCTGTCCCTCTCCCCTCTCCCTCTATCAATATCATATCTGTTCCCTTGTAGTTTTTATTTAAAGATGACCAGTAAGTGGATCTTAACCCTTAACTTGGTTTGGTCAGCACCATGCTCTCCCAAGTGAGCTAACCGGCCATCCCTATATAGGGATCCAAACCTGTGGCCTTGGTGTTATCAGCACCACAGTCTCCCAAGTGAGCCATGGGCCGGCCCATGTTCACTTGTCTTAACAAGTTCAAAGAATTGTGATTGTTGTGTCTTCTTCCCCTCCCCCCATTTATTTGTTTGTATATTTATTTATTTTTATAAACTTCCACAAATAAGTGAGAACATGTGGTATTTCTCTTTCTGTGCCTGACTTATTTCACTTAGTATGATTTTCTCTAAGTCCATCCATGTTGCTGTGAATGGTAATATTTCGTTTTATTTTAATAGCAGAGTAGTATTCCATTGTGTAGATATACTACATTTTCCTTATCCACTCAACTGATGATGGGCATGTAGGCTGGTTCCAACTCTTGGCTATTGTAAATAGTGCTACAATAAACATGGGAACACAGGTATCCCTTCGACATGATGATTTCCATCCCTCTGGGTATATACCCAGCAGTGAAATAGTTGGGTCACATGGTAGATCTATCTGTAATTGTTTGAGGAATCTCCATACCATTTTCCATAAAGGCTGCACCATTTTGCAGTCCCACCAGCTGTGTAGGAGGGTTCCTTTTTCTCCTCATCCTCACCAGCATTTATCATTCTCAGTCTTTTGAATATTAGCCATCCTAACTGGTGAGAGATGGTATCTCAAAGGGGTTTTGATTTGCATTTCCTGAATGCTGAGTGATATCGAGCATTTTCTCATGTACCTGTTGGCCATTTGTATATCTTCCTTTGAGAAATGCCTATTCGTCTCTTTTGCTCATTTTTTAATTAGGTTACTTGTTTTTGTGCTAAGTTGTTTGAGTTCCTTGTATGTTCTGGATATTAATCCTTTGTCAGATGTCTTTGGTTATTTCAAAACAGCTGTCTTCAAGATCAGAAATTTTTTCTTCTGCTTGAAGCTCTGTGTAGTTTCTTCAGTTGTAATCCTCTTTTACTATGTCTGCGAGTGCCTCCGTGGCTTATTGTTGGGAGGTTTGTGTTGGTGGTGGCACAGCTTTGCTGGGTTTGGGCTCATTGCATTGGTTCTCAGGCCAGGGTTGTGTACATACACAATATGTGTGAGTCATCTCAGGAGCTGACTCACTGGGGATGTGGGTGCTGAATAGATTGTCATGCTGGGGATGTGGGTGTGCAGTTTGTCAGGGTCTCCAAGACTGGTTTGTTAGAGGCAGAGTCACCAAGCTGATTCTCTGACTGGGGGCAGGACTCACAGCAGACTGGCAGTAAGGCTGTTTCTCACTCAGATGTATGCACACAGGGACTCAAAAACTCGGGTGGGTCCACCAAGGCCTGATAGCTGAGCTTTTTCTTTGAGCCAGGGGCCTAGGCACACTTGGGCTTGATCACCTGGGAATGCATATGCTGGGGGTTGGTCCAATGTGCCACTTCTTAGGGTCAGATACAAGGTCATGCTGCCTTTGGTGATTTGAAGCACGTATTCTAAGGGCAGGGCTACTGTGCTGCTTCTTGGGTAGTGAAAGAGGCCACAAGGTGGGCATACTGAGAGGGGTCCCAGGTAGCAGCTTCTCTGGTGGTGGGTAAGGCAGCGGGTCTGGCCTGAAGAGAGGTACCCTAAATGTTGGAATGTAGATAAAAATTAAAGATCAGCTAATATAAATATGTTCAAAGAACTAGAGGAAACCATGTCTAAAGATTTAAAGAAAATCATGGGAACAATGTCTTACCAAATTGATAAAATAAATAAGGAGATATAAATTATAGAATAGAACCAAATAGAAATTGTGGAGCTGAAAAATAAAATAACTGAAAGGAAAAATTGCCAAGGAAGACTGTAACAGTCTGTTTCTGTTGCTTATAACAAAATTTCCTGGAATTTGGTAATTTATAAGGAAGCCATATTTATTCCTTACTATTTCAGAGGCTGGAAAGTCAAGTCTGGGGAACACATCTGGTGAGTATCTTCTTTGATGGTGGCACAGCAAATATGTTGAATCAAATACTGTTGTATAACTCCATTTGGTGGCTGGGAATGGAAAATGGATGGTGGTAACAGAAGAACAGAAAGCTTATTCTTCAATCATCATAGCAGGCAGGTGAGCAGATACTGTAAATAGGTTATTGAAGAGTCAGAACTCAATTGAGGTAAAAACAGGTATACTAGTCCTTTCTGTTGCTTATAACAAAATCTTTTATAAAGAAAATGAAATTTATTGCTTACAGTTTTGGAGGCTAGAAAGTCCAAAGTCCAAGGAACACATCAGGTGAAAGCCTTGGTGGTAGTGACAGTGACCCAGGGGTGTCACATGGCAGAAATGGCAGAACAGAGAGAGAGAGAGAGAGACTCTTACATGCTCTACTTTTAAAGCCTTGAAAACCACAGCCCTGGCCGCTATTATTAGTCCATTCACCGTGGCATGGTCCTTATGTTCAATCACCTCTTTTAGCCACCATCTTTCAATTACCATAATATGGTTTCCTACCCTCTTTACACTGTGACAGTGTGGACTAAGTTTTGGAGGGAAATCAATCCACAGCATTGTGCCCTTGTCCCCCCAAAACTCATGTCCTTTTAACATACAGATACATTCATTTCATCCCCCAATATTGACTTGTTTCAGGGCAAAACATTGAAAATTGAAAGTCCCATCTAAAATCAAAGTAAATTATCTGCTTCCAAGATACAATGGTGGGACAAGCATAGATTACATATTCCCCTTCAAAAAGGGAGAAATAGACCAAAAGAAAGGGGTGATAGGTCCTAAGCAAGTCCAAATTCCAGCAGGGCAGGTATTAAATCTGAAAGCTGGCAAATCATGTACTTTGATTCCATGTTTGATGTTCTGCACACCAATATAGGAGCTGGGTCCCCAAGTCCTTGGTCAGCTCCACTTCTACAGCTTTCCTGGTCTGAAGTCATGCTTCAGTTCTGACAGGCTGGTATTGCATGCTGGTAGCTCTACCATTCTGAGGTCTCCATGGAGGTCCTGTTCTCATGGCTCCACTAGGAACTCTGACCCCATGTTTCTGCTCAGCATTGCTCTAGTGAAAGCTCTATGTAGTGAATCATCCCCAGTGACAGATCTCTTCCTGGGTTCCAGGGCTTTCCCATATATCCTTTCAAATCAAACTGGAGGCTCCCAAGCCTTCACAGCTTTGCATTATGTGAGCCTGCAGACGAAACCCCCTGAGGATGCTGCCAAGCCTTCTGGCTTGTATTTTCCAAAGCTGTGGGTCCAGCTACACCTGGAACCAATTGAGGTATGGCTGAAGCCATACTAAAGCAGCTGGGGTGCTTGTGGGGGGAGTAGAATCCCCAGGTGACTCTGGGCAGTGAGCCCATGGAGGGCACCTTGGTCCTGCTCCCCAAGACCATTTTGTTCCCTAGGCCTCTGGGCCTATTGTGGAAGACTTAGTCTCTAAGATCTCTGAAATGCCTTTAAGGTCTTTTTCCCTTCTTTTGATAATACCTTTCTTTTGTACTAATCAACTTAGCAAACAGTCGCTGGGCTACACCATCGAATTGTTCTCTTGAAAATGTTCTGTTTCTCTTCCACATGGCCAGGTGGCAAATTTTCCAAATCTTTATGCTCTGTTTCCCTTTAAGATTCTGGCTTTATGTCATGCCTTTGCTGCCATAACTCAGCATAGGTTGTTACAAGTAGCCATGCAGCTTCCTTAATGCTTTGCTGCTTAGAAATTTCTTCTGTCAAATAGCCTGGGTTAGCAGCTTGGAGTTCCTCAGGCCATAAAACTTTTGTTTATGAGCAGAATGCAGCCAGGTTCCTTGCTAGTTCATAACAAGGGTGATCTTTGCCCCAGTTTCCAATAAACTCCTTTTTATTTCTATCTGAGACCTCCTTGGAATGATCTTTACAGTCTATATTTCCATAAGCATTCTGGTCACCACCATTTAACCAGTCTTTAAAACATTCCAAACTTTCCCTGGTTTTCTTGTCTTCTAAATTTTCACCAGCATCTAGGCTTTTTCCAGCCTGTTCCTCCAAATTTTTCCAACCTCTCCTCAACACCCAGTTCCAAAGTCACTTCCACATTTTCAAGTGTTTGTTATAAGCAGCACTGCACTTCTCTGGTACTAATTTTCTGTATTAGTTCATTTCTTTTTCTTATAATAATAAATACCTGGAACTGGGTGATTTGTAAGAAAATGAAATTTATTGCATACAGTTGTGGACACTGGGAACTTCAAAGTCTAGGGAACATATCTGAGGTGAGGAACTTGTCCTGGTGGTGACTTTTCAACAATGCAGAGGTCTCACATGGCAGAAAATGGCAGAGAAAAAAGAGAGATTCTCACGTGCTCTCCTTTTAAAGCCCTCAGAACCATGCCTCTGACCACTGTTATTAATCCATTCACTATGACAGTGTCCTACAGTCTAATCACCTCTTCAAGGCCCCACCTTTCAGTTACCATTATAGGATTTCCCACCCCCTTTACACTGTCACAGTGGGGAGTAAGTTTTGGGGGGACATCAATCCACAGCAAGGGCTTAACATCAGATGTGAGCTAGCAGAAGAAAGAATCATAAAGCTTTAAGATATGTCAGTTGAGAGTATTTGGTGTGAGGAAAAGAAAGAAAAAAGCAGCTCAAATCCCCTTACCTGCCACACACAAAACTGAAAACAAAACAAGAGAAATGAAGGAAAATGAACAGAGCCCCAGAGATTGTGGGACACCATCAGGTGTACCAACATATGCATATTTGGAGTCAGAGATGTATAAGAATGAGAGAAATGGGGAAGAAAGAATATTTGAAGAAATAAAGGCCCAAATCTTGCCAAATTTGTTGAACAACATTATTCTTCAAATCCAAGAAAATAATTCAGAAAAATATAGTAAAGGAAATAACAAGGGAACTTAAAATGGCACATTAAAGAATATCTATTTAATACAAAAGGTAGTAATGGAGGAATAGAGGAAAAAAGACATAAGACATATAGAAATTTTAAAGCAAATGGCAGGAATAAATCCCATGTTATCAGTAATTTTACTAAATGGGAATGGATTGCACACTACAACAGACAACCAAATACTGGCAAAAGCAAATAAAATGATTGATATATATGTTGTAGTTAAGAGACACACTTTTGATTCAAAGACAAATAGGTGGATAGTAAAAGGATGGAAAAAATATGTCAAGCAAACAGTAACCAAAGAGAGTTGGAATGACTCTACAAGTATCATTCATATAGATTTTAAGACCAAATTTTATGACATAGAAAGGAAAACATTTTTTTTTTTTTTTGTCTTTTGTCTTTTTTCCGTGTCCGGCAACGGATCGCAACCCTTAGTGTTGCCCCCGTACCGGACCGGGGACCGGCAACGGGACTGCAACCCTCGGTGTTGCTCCCGCGCCTCGCTCAGCCAGTGAGCGGGAACCGGTCTGTATGTGGGATCCGAACCCTTG
>NW_007726558.1:267029-285200 GCF_000696425.1 Galeopterus variegatus | reverse complement strand
TTGAACTCCTGGATTTGGTTGCTCATCTCTTTCCCAAGACTAGGGATGTTTCCAGATATTATTTTATTAAGTAGGTTTTCAATACCTTTTTTGTTTATTCTTCTTCTGGAATGCCCATAACACAAGTATTTGTTTGCTTATTAGTATTTGATAAATCTTATAGGCTTTTTTCATCCTTTTTTGTTCTTTTGGCTTTTTCTTTTTTTTTACTTGCACACATTATCAATAAGCTGAAATCCTTCAACATGTCATTAAAGGCAAAATTTTTGTGTTTTTAAAAAAAATTTAATTTATCAATATACAATGTAGTTGATTTTTGTGTCGTTTTATGAATTCCTCCTTTTTCCTGTCCCTCTCCCCTCTCCCTCTATCAATATCATATCTGTTCCCTTGTAGTTTTTATTTAAAGATGACCAGTAAGTGGATCTTAACCCTTAACTTGGTTTGGTCAGCACCATGCTCTCCCAAGTGAGCTAACCGGCCATCCCTATATAGGGATCCAAACCTGTGGCCTTGGTGTTATCAGCACCACAGTCTCCCAAGTGAGCCATGGGCCGGCCCATGTTCACTTGTCTTAACAAGTTCAAAGAATTGTGATTGTTGTGTCTTCTTCCCCTCCCCCCATTTATTTGTTTGTATATTTATTTATTTTTATAAACTTCCACAAATAAGTGAGAACATGTGGTATTTCTCTTTCTGTGCCTGACTTATTTCACTTAGTATGATTTTCTCTAAGTCCATCCATGTTGCTGTGAATGGTAATATTTCGTTTTATTTTAATAGCAGAGTAGTATTCCATTGTGTAGATATACTACATTTTCCTTATCCACTCAACTGATGATGGGCATGTAGGCTGGTTCCAACTCTTGGCTATTGTAAATAGTGCTACAATAAACATGGGAACACAGGTATCCCTTCGACATGATGATTTCCATCCCTCTGGGTATATACCCAGCAGTGAAATAGTTGGGTCACATGGTAGATCTATCTGTAATTGTTTGAGGAATCTCCATACCATTTTCCATAAAGGCTGCACCATTTTGCAGTCCCACCAGCTGTGTAGGAGGGTTCCTTTTTCTCCTCATCCTCACCAGCATTTATCATTCTCAGTCTTTTGAATATTAGCCATCCTAACTGGTGAGAGATGGTATCTCAAAGGGGTTTTGATTTGCATTTCCTGAATGCTGAGTGATATCGAGCATTTTCTCATGTACCTGTTGGCCATTTGTATATCTTCCTTTGAGAAATGCCTATTCGTCTCTTTTGCTCATTTTTTAATTAGGTTACTTGTTTTTGTGCTAAGTTGTTTGAGTTCCTTGTATGTTCTGGATATTAATCCTTTGTCAGATGTCTTTGGTTATTTCAAAACAGCTGTCTTCAAGATCAGAAATTTTTTCTTCTGCTTGAAGCTCTGTGTAGTTTCTTCAGTTGTAATCCTCTTTTACTATGTCTGCGAGTGCCTCCGTGGCTTATTGTTGGGAGGTTTGTGTTGGTGGTGGCACAGCTTTGCTGGGTTTGGGCTCATTGCATTGGTTCTCAGGCCAGGGTTGTGTACATACACAATATGTGTGAGTCATCTCAGGAGCTGACTCACTGGGGATGTGGGTGCTGAATAGATTGTCATGCTGGGGATGTGGGTGTGCAGTTTGTCAGGGTCTCCAAGACTGGTTTGTTAGAGGCAGAGTCACCAAGCTGATTCTCTGACTGGGGGCAGGACTCACAGCAGACTGGCAGTAAGGCTGTTTCTCACTCAGATGTATGCACACAGGGACTCAAAAACTCGGGTGGGTCCACCAAGGCCTGATAGCTGAGCTTTTTCTTTGAGCCAGGGGCCTAGGCACACTTGGGCTTGATCACCTGGGAATGCATATGCTGGGGGTTGGTCCAATGTGCCACTTCTTAGGGTCAGATACAAGGTCATGCTGCCTTTGGTGATTTGAAGCACGTATTCTAAGGGCAGGGCTACTGTGCTGCTTCTTGGGTAGTGAAAGAGGCCACAAGGTGGGCATACTGAGAGGGGTCCCAGGTAGCAGCTTCTCTGGTGGTGGGTAAGGCAGCGGGTCTGGCCTGAAGAGAGGTACCCTAAATGTTGGAATGTAGATAAAAATTAAAGATCAGCTAATATAAATATGTTCAAAGAACTAGAGGAAACCATGTCTAAAGATTTAAAGAAAATCATGGGAACAATGTCTTACCAAATTGATAAAATAAATAAGGAGATATAAATTATAGAATAGAACCAAATAGAAATTGTGGAGCTGAAAAATAAAATAACTGAAAGGAAAAATTGCCAAGGAAGACTGTAACAGTCTGTTTCTGTTGCTTATAACAAAATTTCCTGGAATTTGGTAATTTATAAGGAAGCCATATTTATTCCTTACTATTTCAGAGGCTGGAAAGTCAAGTCTGGGGAACACATCTGGTGAGTATCTTCTTTGATGGTGGCTTTGCTGCAATGTAGGGGTCTCAAATGACAGAAAATGGTGGAGCAGAGAGAGAGAGAGAGAGACTCTTACATGCTCTACTTTTAAAGCCTTGAAAACCACAGCCCTGGCCGCTATTATTAGTCCATTCACCGTGGCATGGTCCTTATGTTCAATCACCTCTTTTAGCCACCATCTTTCAATTACCATAATATGGTTTCCTACCCTCTTTACACTGTGACAGTGTGGACTAAGTTTTGGAGGGAAATCAATCCACAGCATTGTGCCCTTGTCCCCCCAAAACTCATGTCCTTTTAACATACAGATACATTCATTTCATCCCCCAATATTGACTTGTTTCAGGGCAAAACATTGAAAATTGAAAGTCCCATCTAAAATCAAAGTAAATTATCTGCTTCCAAGATACAATGGTGGGACAAGCATAGATTACATATTCCCCTTCAAAAAGGGAGAAATAGACCAAAAGAAAGGGGTGATAGGTCCTAAGCAAGTCCAAATTCCAGCAGGGCAGGTATTAAAT
The DNA here is from genome assembly GCF_000696425.1 of Galeopterus variegatus. Classification (NCBI taxonomy): domain Eukaryota; kingdom Metazoa; phylum Chordata; class Mammalia; order Dermoptera; family Cynocephalidae; genus Galeopterus; species Galeopterus variegatus. Next base: position 282,236 of record NW_007726558.1, on the reverse strand, counting down.
CTGAAAGCTGGCAAATCATGTACTTTGATTCCATGTTTGATGTTCTGCACACCAATATAGGAGCTGGGTCCCCAAGTCCTTGGTCAGCTCCACTTCTACAGCTTTCCTGGTCTGAAGTCATGCTTCAGTTCTGACAGGCTGGTATTGCATGCTGGTAGCTCTACCATTCTGAGGTCTCCATGGAGGTCCTGTTCTCATGGCTCCACTAGGAACTCTGACCCCATGTTTCTGCTCAGCATTGCTCTAGTGAAAGCTCTATGTAGTGAATCATCCCCAGTGACAGATCTCTTCCTGGGTTCCAGGGCTTTCCCATATATCCTTTCAAATCAAACTGGAGGCTCCCAAGCCTTCACAGCTTTGCATTATGTGAGCCTGCAGACGAAACCCCCTGAGGATGCTGCCAAGCCTTCTGGCTTGTATTTTCCAAAGCTGTGGGTCCAGCTACACCTGGAACCAATTGAGGTATGGCTGAAGCCATACTAAAGCAGCTGGGGTGCTTGTGGGGGGAGTAGAATCCCCAGGTGACTCTGGGCAGTGAGCCCATGGAGGGCACCTTGGTCCTGCTCCCCAAGACCATTTTGTTCCCTAGGCCTCTGGGCCTATTGTGGAAGACTTAGTCTCTAAGATCTCTGAAATGCCTTTAAGGTCTTTTTCCCTTCTTTTGATAATACCTTTCTTTTGTACTAATCAACTTAGCAAACAGTCGCTGGGCTACACCATCGAATTGTTCTCTTGAAAATGTTCTGTTTCTCTTCCACATGGCCAGGTGGCAAATTTTCCAAATCTTTATGCTCTGTTTCCCTTTAAGATTCTGGCTTTATGTCATGCCTTTGCTGCCATAACTCAGCATAGGTTGTTACAAGTAGCCATGCAGCTTCCTTAATGCTTTGCTGCTTAGAAATTTCTTCTGTCAAATAGCCTGGGTTAGCAGCTTGGAGTTCCTCAGGCCATAAAACTTTTGTTTATGAGCAGAATGCAGCCAGGTTCCTTGCTAGTTCATAACAAGGGTGATCTTTGCCCCAGTTTCCAATAAACTCCTTTTTATTTCTATCTGAGACCTCCTTGGAATGATCTTTACAGTCTATATTTCCATAAGCATTCTGGTCACCACCATTTAACCAGTCTTTAAAACATTCCAAACTTTCCCTGGTTTTCTTGTCTTCTAAATTTTCACCAGCATCTAGGCTTTTTCCAGCCTGTTCCTCCAAATTTTTCCAACCTCTCCTCAACACCCAGTTCCAAAGTCACTTCCACATTTTCAAGTGTTTGTTATAAGCAGCACTGCACTTCTCTGGTACTAATTTTCTGTATTAGTTCATTTCTTTTTCTTATAATAATAAATACCTGGAACTGGGTGATTTGTAAGAAAATGAAATTTATTGCATACAGTTGTGGACACTGGGAACTTCAAAGTCTAGGGAACATATCTGAGGTGAGGAACTTGTCCTGGTGGTGACTTTTCAACAATGCAGAGGTCTCACATGGCAGAAAATGGCAGAGAAAAAAGAGAGATTCTCACGTGCTCTCCTTTTAAAGCCCTCAGAACCATGCCTCTGACCACTGTTATTAATCCATTCACTATGACAGTGTCCTACAGTCTAATCACCTCTTCAAGGCCCCACCTTTCAGTTACCATTATAGGATTTCCCACCCCCTTTACACTGTCACAGTGGGGAGTAAGTTTTGGGGGGACATCAATCCACAGCAAGGGCTTAACATCAGATGTGAGCTAGCAGAAGAAAGAATCATAAAGCTTTAAGATATGTCAGTTGAGAGTATTTGGTGTGAGGAAAAGAAAGAAAAAAGCAGCTCAAATCCCCTTACCTGCCACACACAAAACTGAAAACAAAACAAGAGAAATGAAGGAAAATGAACAGAGCCCCAGAGATTGTGGGACACCATCAGGTGTACCAACATATGCATATTTGGAGTCAGAGATGTATAAGAATGAGAGAAATGGGGAAGAAAGAATATTTGAAGAAATAAAGGCCCAAATCTTGCCAAATTTGTTGAACAACATTATTCTTCAAATCCAAGAAAATAATTCAGAAAAATATAGTAAAGGAAATAACAAGGGAACTTAAAATGGCACATTAAAGAATATCTATTTAATACAAAAGGTAGTAATGGAGGAATAGAGGAAAAAAGACATAAGACATATAGAAATTTTAAAGCAAATGGCAGGAATAAATCCCATGTTATCAGTAATTTTACTAAATGGGAATGGATTGCACACTACAACAGACAACCAAATACTGGCAAAAGCAAATAAAATGATTGATATATATGTTGTAGTTAAGAGACACACTTTTGATTCAAAGACAAATAGGTGGATAGTAAAAGGATGGAAAAAATATGTCAAGCAAACAGTAACCAAAGAGAGTTGGAATGACTCTACAAGTATCATTCATATAGATTTTAAGACCAAATTTTATGACATAGAAAGGAAAACATTTTTTTTTTTTTTTTTCTTTTGTCTTTTTTCCGTGTCCGGCAACGGATCGCAACCCTTAGTGTTGCCCCCGTACCGGACCGGGGACCGGCAACGGGACTGCAACCCTCGGTGTTGCTCCCGCGCCTCGCTCAGCCAGTGAGCGGGAACCGGTCTGTATGTGGGATCCGAACCCTTGGGCGGGAGCGCCGCCGCGCTTCCCAAGCGGCGCACTATCCAGTGCGCCACCGGGCCGGCCCGAAAGGAAAACATTTTATAATCGTGAAACAGTCAATCTGTCCGGAAGATATAACATTATAAATATATATGCACCTAACAAAAAAGTCACAGAAATAAATGAAGCAAAATGGACAGAATTGAAGGAAAGAATATACAACCTAACAATAACAGTTGGAGACTTCAATACCCCACTTTCAATAATGGATTGAAGAAGCAGACAAAGATGAAAAAGGAAACAGATGACTTGAACAACACTATAAACCAACTAAACCTAATGGACATAAAACACTTAATTCAGCAACAGTGGAATGAATATTCTTCTGAAGTGTACATGGAACAATTTTCTTCATTTGTTTTTCATTTTTTCCCCTCAGACTGAATAATGTCAATTGACCTAAGTTGTTTAAGGATATTTTACTAGGCCACAAAACATGCCTGAATAAATATATTGAAAGTATGTTCTCTAACCACTATGGAATGAAATTACAAATCAATAACAGAAGATATTTAGGAAATTTACAAATATGTGGAAATTAAATATCCATACTTCTGAATAACCAATGGGCCAAAGAAGAGGAAATCACAAGATAAATTAGAAAATAATTTGAAACGAATAGTAATGAAACAACATGCCAAAAGTTATGGGATGCAACAAAAGCAGTGCTTAGTGGGAAATTTAAAGTTTAAACACCTATATTAGAATAGAAGAAAGATCACAATTCAGTAAATAGCCTAAATTTCTATATTAAGAAACTAGAAGAGCAAACAGATCTCAAAGCATGTACGAGGAAAGACATGATAAATATTTTTGTAGAATTAAGTGAAATAAAGAATAGAAAAATAAGAGGAAATATTAAGTATTTAAAGTTGGTTTTTGAAAAGATCAACAACATTGAGAAACCTTTAGCTAGACTGACAAGGACAAAAGAGGAAAACTCAAATTTTTAAAATCAGAAATAAAGGAAGGGACACTACTACCAAATTTTAAAAAATGAAAAAAGGAGTATAAGGGAATCTGTGAATAACTGTTTTTCAATAAATTGTATAACCTAGATGGAATGAATAAATTTCTAGAAAGATAGAAACTCCTGAAATTGACTCCAGATTGAGACTTATAACAAGTAAAGGCATTGAATTAGTAATCAAAATATTACCCCTAAAGAAAAGTCCATGCCTGTTTCACCTTGCTAGTGAATTCTTCCAAATATTCAAAGAAAAATTAATACCAGTCCTTCACAAACTCTTCCAAAAATTAAATGATGAGAGAACAGTTTTCATTAGATTTTCTGAGGCCAGAATTATCCTGATACCAACACTAAGGAAAGACATCACAAGAAAAGAAAACTATTGACCAAATTCCCTAAAGAATGTAGATGCAAAAATTCTCAAGATTATACTAGTAAATCATATAAACAACAACATATAAAAAGGATTATATGCTATCACCAAGTAGAATTTATTCCAGGATTGCAAAGTTAGTTTAACATCTGGACATAAATCAGTATAATATACCATATAATTAGAATAAGGGGAAAACCCTTATGATCATCTCAATAAATGTTGATAAAGTATTTTTCAAAGTATGTTATGTTACTATTTTAAAACACTCAACAAGCTAGGTATAGAAGGAAACTTTTTAAAATTGATAAAGTGCATCTATGATAAACCTACAGCTAACTATATACTTAATGAGGATAGACTGAAAGCTTTTCCTCTAAGATCAGAAACAAGGCAGGTATGTCTTCTTGCTCTTTCTATTCATTGTACTAGAGGTTCTAGACAGGGCAATTAGGCAAAAAAAATATATAGAAGATATTCAGTTTGGAAAGAAAGTGAAACTATCTCTGTTTGTACATGACATGATCTTGTATATCGGAAATCATATAGAATTCACAAAAAGACTACTCAAGGTAATAAATGAGCTCAGCAAGATTGCAGGATGTGAGAAAGAATATAGAAAAGCCAGTTGTATGTCTATATATTGACAATAAATAATCTAAATTGAAATTAAGAAAAAAACATCACTTACAATAGTATCAAAAAGAATAAAAGATTTAGAAATAAACTTAAAAGAAGTGCAAGATACTGTAAACTACAAAACATTGTTGAAAGAAATTAAAGAAAATCAAATAAAGAGAAAGACATCTCATGGTCATAGATTAGAAGACTTAATATTGTTAAAATGGCAATACTCCACAAATTGATGTACAGATTTATCACTCCCCATCAAAGTCCCAGATGGCTTTGTTGTAGAAATTGATAATCACATTTTAACATTTTTGGGGGCTGGCCCATGGCTCACTTGGGAAGGTATGGTGCTCATAACACCAAGGCCACGGGTTCAGATCCCATATAGGGATGGCTGGTTAGCTCACTTGGGAGAGTGTGGTGCTGATAACACCAAGGCCACGGGTTCAGATCCCATATAGGGATGGCTGGTTAGCTCACTTGGGAGAGCGTGGTGCTGACACCACCAAGTCAAGGGTTAAGATCCACTTGCCGGTCATCTTTTTTTAAAACAAACAAACAAACAAACAAATTTTAACAGTTTTGTGGAAATGGAGGGACCCAGATCAGCCAAAACATCTTGAAAAAAATGGAGTTGGAGGACTCACCCTTCTCAATTTCAAAACATATTACAAAGGCACAGTAATGAAAATAGTGTGGTATTGGCATAAAGATAGACATAGAGATCAGTAGAATAAAATTCAGAAAGGAGAAGTAAACCCTTACATTTATGGTCAATTGATTTTCAACAAGGCTGCCAAAATAATTCAATGGAGTAAGGAATAGTCTTTTGGTGCTGAGTCAACTGGATATCCACATGCAAAAGAATGAGGTTTGCAGTGGATTGAATTGTGTCTCCCCAAAGTTTAATGTGTTGGAGGCTTGGTCCCCACTGTGACAGTGTTAAGAGGATGGGAAATCCTATTATGGGAATTGAACGGTGGGGCATTGAAGAGGTGATTGGATTGTGAGGACCTTGCCGTAGTGAATGGTTTAATGGTGGTCATGGGCATGGTTCTGATGGCTTTAAAAGGAGAACATATGAGGAACTCTCTCTCTCTCTCTCTGCTCTGCCATTCTGCCATGTGAGACCCCTGCATTACTGTCAAGGAAGACCATTACCAGATGTTTTCCCTGGACTTTGAACTTCCAAGCCTCCCAAACTGTAAGCAATAAATTTCATTTTCTTACAGATTACTCAGTTTCAGGTATTTATGTTATAAGCAACAGAAACAGACTAATACAAAGTTGGACCCTTACCTTAAACCATATATAAAAATTAACTGAAAATAGATCATATACCTAACTGTGAGAACTAATTAGTTATAGAACCCTTGGAAGAAAACAGTGGTGTAAAATTTGTTGACCTTGGATTAGGCAATTGTTTCTTATATATGATACAAATGCACAAATGACAACAGGCAAAATAGGTAAATTGGAGTTCATAAAAATGAAAGCCATTTGTGATGAAAATGATACCATCAAAAAAGTGAAAAGACTGGGCCTAATTGCCCTATCTAGAACCTCTACTACATTCCCACAGAAAGGGAAAACATTTCAAAAGACACCTAATTGGTATGAGATATATCCAGAATATACATAGAATGCTTACAACTTAATAAAAGAAAAACAAATAATTCAATTAAAAATGGCAAAAGTTTTTGAATAGCCATTTTTCCAAAGAAGATATACAGATGACCAATAATGACATGAAATGGCTCTCAACATCATTGGTCTTTAGGGAACTGCAGATCAAAACCTCAGTAAGATATCACATCTCACCCATTAGGATGGCTATATAAAAAAATAACAATTGTTGGTGAGTATGTGAGGAGTTTGGATCCCTCATATATAGCTGGTGGGAATGTAATATGTTGTAGCCACTTCGGAAAGAAGTTTATCAGTTCTTCAAAATGGTTAAACATAAGAGTTATCCCATAGCCCAGCAATTCTACTCCTAGCTATATCCCCAAGGAAAATAATAACATATGTCTACACAAAAACTTGTACATGGATGTTCATAGCAGAATTATTTATATTGGCCAAAAAGTGGAAACAACCTAAATGTCTGTCAACTGAAAACTTAATAAGTAAAATGTGGTATATTCATACAATGAAATAGCATTTGGCAATAAAAAGTAATAAAGTACTGATATATGGTACAAAATGGATGAACTTTAAAAACCTTATGCTAAGTGAAAAAAGCCAGTCATAAAAGACTACATATTGTTCATGATTTCTTTCATATGAAATGTCGAGATAGATGGATCTATTAGCGAGAGTATCAGGTAGCGGCTTGCTAGGGCTGGAGGGTTGGAATGTGTTGTGACTGCTAATGGTTTTCTTTTTTGCATCATGAGAATTTTCTAAGAGTAGATTGTGATGACGGTTGCATAATTCTGTGAGTATATTAAAACCCACTTAATGTATACTTTAATGAGTGAATTTTATGGTAGGTGAGTTATATCTCAGAGTTGTTTTTTTATTTTATTTATTTAAAATATTTTATTTTGTCAATATACAATGTGATTGATTATTGTGGCCAATTACTGAAACCTCCCTCCCCCCTCCCTCTCTCCCCTCCCTCCCAACAATGTCCTTTCTGTTCGCTTGTCATATCAACTTCAAGGAATTTTAATTGTTATGTCTTCCTCCCCCTCCTGGTTTTTTTATTTATTTACTTATTTTTAGCTGCCACAAATAAGTGAGAACATGTGATATTTCTCTTTCTGTGCCTGACTTGTTTCACTTAATATAATTCTCTCTAGGTTCATCCATGTCGTTGCAAATGGCAGTATTTCATTCTTTTTTTATAGCTGAGTAGTATTCCATTGTGTAGATATACCACATTTTCCATATCCACTCATCTGATGATGGACATTTGGGCTGGTTCCAACTCTTAGCTATTGTAAAGAGTGCTGCAATAAACATTGGGGAACAGGTATACCTTTTAAAAAAAGAAAACATTGTGCTTGGAGCAACAGAGGTGCTGGTATTATATACCTGCATCTTCCTTTGACTCTTCCTTGTGGAATATCAGACCTGAAAGATTGTTTAAAAAGCTTCACATTTACTCCATTGTGTTTATATCAAGGGAAAAGGAAGTCAAGAGAGAGAATTACTCCTCCAGGGACCTAAAGCTAGAATCCCAATTGGGGCCAGAATCAGATTCCCTGGTTTCCCATTCTGAGGCTTGTATGTACTCTGTACTGTGAAGTGGGTTCCTTATATTCAAACTGTCTGCATGTTTTTTATTGGAGCTGGTTGTGATTTTGTTTGAAATGACCCAGGCGGCAGCAAAATGCATCAGTGGAAGATTTCCTTTTATCCTTTCTCCTTTCATGGCTGGGATCATGTGGTTTCCCTCTTGAGCAATCTAGCCCCAGTTCAATCATGGTCTAGTTATGTTTTCTTTCCTTTGTCATAGAAGAATGGCAATACATCTTGGTGGTGCAACACCTGTCCTCTTTTGTTTCCTGCCCCAAGAGCCTACACCAGCTGATTAGGCAGTTCCAGAGGCCTCTTCTCTTCTCTGCTTATCTTTTTACCTCTTGTGGCAAACACAGCTGCTTTTCATGTAGTGGGTAGTATATATTGGGAAACGTGTGGCATTACTAAAGGGTGGCAAAGTCTTTCCTCCATATTATTTTTATCCTAAGGCAGCATGGAATTTCTCACAAGTGGCAAGCAGTAGGCCCAGCACTGTAGTACAATATTAGGAGCTTCAAGGCAGTTCTTTGCAAAAGGTTTTTATTAAGGACTTCCCAGAAGCAGGAGGGCCATGCTTCAGCTTCCAGCTCTCTTTCCAGAGCCAGGCTGTTGTAGAAAAGCCTTTCTCTGTGATTGGAAAAATATGTATTATGCATGTGGCACTTGACAGCTGGAGCTAATCCTGAATTCATCCATCCTGAATTCATTAGCTGCAGGGAGGAGGTGGGTAACAAGCCATTGAGGTGTTTATTGCTGCCATTTACAACTTTTGTTTAGAGCAGAAAAACAAAACCTGGAGAATTGTAAAGCGAATGTCCCTGCCACCATCATTACCTTGCTGAATTTCTTGCTCTTAAACATGGGAAATATTGATATCTCTTCCTGTTTGGTTGATCTGGAGAGGTTTGTCTTCTAAAATCCATGCCAAGCATTTCAGGGATTATGGGGACGATTGTTCTTCAGTGGTACTAAATGGGAGAGCAGGGGCTGCCAGTGTGCTCATTGGCTAACAGCTCAGTCGGGGATTGTATGGCTACGCTAGCAGAGTGGAAGGAGAGGGAAAGCTGGAGCTTCTTGATATTTTGTTTGCTTTTCCTTTGTGAAGAGCAGATGCTGTTTAACCACTTCCTTTTGTTTTTAACTAATGGACAGTATCTTGCCGGAAGTGGACTCATAGAGTTCAAAGGATTCTTAAGAGAACATTTCATTTAACTCTTCCATATTTCAGTTTCATACTTACTCTTTCATATTTAACTGTTTCATATTTCATCTTTTATATTTTAGTTTCCTCAAACTGAGGCCTAAGAGGGAATGTTCCTTGCCCAAGGTCACAGAGACAGTTAATCACAGAATTGGTGCTGAATTCAATAATCAGTCACACTCCCTGGCTCTGTGCAATGTCACTGTGCCTCATGAAAACAGTTTCTACCCTTCGTGAACCTCTCTTTGCTGAGCCGTTGATTTTTGTTTTTCAGAATCACTTTCAGCTTGTGAAAGAAAAGAGTGTTTTCTCTTCAGAGCCTCTTGCTGAGAATGCATCCCTTGTGTTGGCCCTAAGGCAGCCAAACATTTTGCAGTTCTGCGGGAATGGAGTAGGGGAAGGTTCAGAGAGTCTGAAGTTAGTGCTGTGGTTTTTTGCTTGGCTTTTGCCTAGTAGGAGCTTGATGAAATAGAAGATCAAGAGACAGACTTTCTATTATAGACCCCCCTCCCCAAATAGGTGGAATTTGGAGAATTCAGTTATGATGAGGAAAAAGCAACTCTTAATACAGATTGAGTTGGATCTTAGGCATGGTGATGTGTACATGGGGCAACAACAAAGCTGAGATGGTGTATTTGATCTCACTCAGGCTGGCTGATTTCCTAGATATGGATATACATGTAGATACGGGTATAAACTACCATTTTCTTTTTTTTTTTTTCCTTTTTGTCTTTTTTCGTGACCGGCAGCGGATCGCAACCCTCAGTGTCGCGCCCGTACCGGACCGGGACCGGCCACGGGATCGCAACCCTCGGTGTTGCCCCCGCCCCTCGCTCAGCCAGTGAGCGGCCGGTCTGTATGTGGGATCCGAACCCTCGGCGGGAGCGCCACTGCACTTCCCAAGCGGCGCACTATAGCAGTGCGCCACCGGGCCGGCCCTAAACTACCGTTTTCAAAGCGCTTTATAGTATACAAGACACTTGAACATACATTCTGTGACTTAATCTGGGAAGGAAAGTATTTTATTTTTATTGATTATGAATATTCATGAGCTACAAAGCTGATTGTCACCACTCGTGCCCAAGATATGAAGGCCATATCCATACTGGCAGCATGCTCATTACCACAAATTGCAATTGTACCCTGTGTCCCCCACCCAATTATCCCCAACCTCCATCACAATACCCCTTTCCCCCACTCCACTTTGTATTCTTAGGTATGCTCTCTCTCTCTGCAAGTCCAACACACCACTGGTCTTTCTTTCCTTCCTTCTTTCTCTCTTAGCTCCCACTTATGAGTGAGAACATGTGGTATTTATCCCTTTTGCTTTGCTTATTTCAATTAACATAAGTTTCTGCAAGGTCATCCATGTTGTTGCAAATAGGAGAATTTCATTCTTTTTTATGTCAGAGTAGTATTCCATGGTGTATATATACCACAGTTTCCTTACCCATTGTCCATTGATGGACATTTAGGTTGGTTCCATATCTTGGGTATTGTTAAGAGCATGAGAGTGCAGGTGTCCCTTCGACATGATGATTTCCATTCCTCTGGATATATACCCAGAAGTGAGATTGCTGGATTGTATTGAAGGTCTATCTGTAGTTGTTTGAGAAACCCCCATACTGTTTTCCATAGCGGTTGTAATTTACAGTCCCACCAACAGTATAGGAGTGTTCCCTTCATTCCACACCCTTGTCAGCATTTGTTATTCTCCGTCTTTTGGTTATAGCCAGTCTAACTGGGGTGAGCTGATATCTCAGTGTGGTTTTAATGTGCATTTCCCTGATGACTAGTGATGTTGAGCATTTTTTCATGTACCTGTTGGCCATTTGTATGTCTTCCTTTGAAAAATGTCTACTCATCTCCTTTGCCCATTTTTTAATTGGGTTATTTGTTTTTTTTACTGTGTAATTGCTTGAGTTCCTTGTATATTCTGGATATTAATCCCTTGTTGGATGCATAGTTAGCAAAAATTTTCTCCCACTCTGTACGTTGTCTTTTCACTCTGTTGATTGTTTCCTTTGCCGTGCAGAAACTTTTTAGTTTGACATAGTCCCTTTTGTTTATATTTTTTCTTTTGCTGCTTGTGCTTTCGGGCTCATGTTCATAAAGCCTGTGCCCTGACCTAACTGCTGAAGTGTTTCACCTATATTTTCCCTTAATAATTTTACAGTTTCAGGTCTTATACTTAAGTCTTTAATCCATTTTTAGTTGATTTTAGTATATGGTGAGAGGTACATATCTAGTTTTATTCTTCTGCATATGGATATCCTATTTTCCCAGCACCACTTATTGAAGAGGCAGTCTTTTCCCCAATGTAGGTTTTTGTTGCCTTTGTCCAATATCAGATGGCTGTAAGCCTGAGGGGTGATTTCTGGGTTCTCGATTCTGCTCCACTGGTGTGTCTATTTTTATGTCAGTACCATGCTGTTTTGGTTACTATTGCTTTGTAGTATAATTAGAAGTCAGGTAGTGTTATGCCTCCAGCTTTATTTTTTTTGCTCAGGATTGCTTTGGCTATTTGGGGTCTTTTGTTGTTCCATATGAATGTTAAGATTGTTTTTTCCATTTCTGTGAAGAATGTTATTGGTATTTTGATGGGGATCGCATTGAATCTGTAGATTGCAGATTACAGATTATGTTAATTCTTGCGGTCCAAGAGCATCAATTTCCATTGTTTTGTGTCTTTTTAAATTTCTTTTAGTAGTGGTTTGTTGTTCTCATTGTAGAGATCTTTCACCTCCTTGGTTAAATTGATCCCTAGGTATTTTATTTTTTTTGTGACTTTTGTAAGTGGCATCTCCTTATGCTACTCACTCTGTAAAACATTATCATGCATCCTCCTCAAAGTTGCCTGTTGCCTGCTGCCAGCTCCTTCTCCCTCCACGACCTGAGGAAGCCCTCTCAGAGACCTTGCCTTACTGTGCCTTGTTTGTACAATTGCTCTCCTATCCAACTGTCCCTGCTCTGATGATTAACCTGCCACACTTCAAATAGTGATGTCAGATGTTTTGGACCCTCTTATGCCACATGGTAGGCAGCCCCTATTCAAAGGGGATCATAAATGTAGATATGCCATAGTGATATTTAGGACCAATCCTTTTGCTTCCTTTTTACCTGTGTGCCTTTAATCAGCTTCTGCTCTCCTAGCAATGTGGGGATAATGGCATGTTTTTGAGCAGAGCCCATTATAGAGATTTCCATGGCAGCAGGGAATTTTGTGCTAGCCCATGTCTGGCATTATTATTATAACCTGTTGCTGTTGTTTTGTCAAGTCTAACAAGTCCAGCAATATCTGTTTGATTGAAGCATTGAATTAGCCACTGGGCAAGGAGACACTTGTTTGGCAGGTCTTCTCTGCAGGGAGAATTTTTTTTTAGTAGTAGTCTCACCTTTAAAGAGTTAGCAGCCTCCTTTAGGATTGGCTTTTCCAATGTATGGCCCTCCAGTAGCTTTCAGTGGTTCTGAAGGCTGCTGGCCAACTGTGGCTTTGATGTTTCTAATTGGATGCTGTCGGAGTTTCTGAACCAGGCAGGAGTTAGTAAAAGATTTTTTTTTTTCTTTTTTTTGTCTTTTTTACTGACCGGCAACGGGATCGCAACCCTCGGTGTTGCGCCCGCACCACGCTCAGCCAGTGAGTGGGAACCGGTCTCCACATGGGATCCGAACCCTCGGCGGGAGCGCCGCCGCGCTCTCAAGCGGCGCACTCTCCAGTGCGCCACCGGGCCGGCCCTAGTAACAAGATGTTTAATAAAAAACATGTCATTATATTGGTACACCAGAGAAGGTAGCTTTGGTTTCTCCATTGAACCAATGAAGATTTTTCTTTTCTTTTTTCTTTAATATTTATTAAGCTTTAAATATTGGTAGCTAGAACCCACATAAACAAAAGTTCTTTTTAAAAAATTCACATTAAGTTTATTTATTTATTTTTTTCTTCCAAATTTTATTTTGTCAATATACAATGTGGTTGATTAATGTGGCCCATTACCAAAACCTCCCTCCCCACTTCCTCTTCTCCCTTCCCTCCCTCCCTCCCAACAATGTCCTTTCTGTTTGCTTGTTGTATCAACTTCAAGGAATTGTAATTGTTATGTCTTCTTCCCTCCCCCCTCCCCCAGGTTGTTTGTGTATTTATTTATTTATTTTTAGCTCCCACAAATATTTTCTAATGGTGACAAGTAGAAGTAAGTAGAATGGATACCCAGGCATCTTTTACTTTGAAGTGTTTGTAGCTTCTGCCTTTGAAAAATAACTGATGGAGAGAAACTTTTTATCCTTGTACATTTGCTTTTTGCTCCTTCTCAGAAGACCTGAGCAGAAAGGAGAGGGAATAAACAGTAGTAACTTGATTTCTCAAAGAGGTCCCTTTGCTCTAGTTGCATTAAAGCAGGGGTCAGCATGCTATGGCCCATAGTCAGATCCTGTGTACTACACCTGTTTTTTGTAAATAATGTCTGTTTTTGTAAATAACATTTTATTGGCACATAACCACAGTCATTTGTTTATATACTGTCTGTGGCTGCCTTTGTAATAAAATGACAGAGTTGGGTCATTGTGACAGAGACAGAATAGCTCTCAAAGACTAAAATAGGCCATGCAGCATTAATTAGCTTTTGTTTGGGTAGGGCAGAGCGTCAAGGTCCTTGAGTATTCCTTGGACCTTCTTGTTTGTGTCCAGCTTCGTCTGGGTTTGTATAGAGAAGTATGCAAGGAAGTGGTTTTGGAAATGGCCTACTTCCTCATGTGTAATGAAGGCTTAGAATCCAGATGGTGTTGCTAGGTGTTTTCCCGTTCGAATGGGCAAAGTATCCATCATCAGTGATGTATCCTTTGTGCCTAGCCCAGGGCCTGATGCAATCTCAGTTCTGATGACAGGAAACTATCATCCAGGGTTTTTGGCTTCCCCAAAGACCAATCAGAAACATTGGTTCTCCAGTACAGAAACAGTTTATCCTTTTTAATTGTCTGTCTTTGGGTATTTGGTCATGAACTCCTCTTTGCTCTTTCCCATTATAGGTAGTTGTTGGGATCTTTTACAAAGCCCCTGAATAGTTTGTATGCTTTTGTTGATTTTGAAATTTGAACTGGCATATTAAGCCCTACGGTGTACTGTACAATTAGCTATTATATAAACAGTCTACAGCTCTGCTAGCAAGAAACCCATGGTTTCTGATATGTTATTTGTCATAAGATAACAAGGCCCTTTTTTTTCTCTTTGACAGACTTGGGAACTTCTGGTTCATTAAAGGGGCCAGACAACAGTTTCCTCTATAGTTTACAATGATGCAATACACCAAGTAGTGAAGGCTACAGGACAGGAACGACAGAAGTTACCACAGGGCATATTGCCCAGTCAGGCTTTTCCCAATTGGTCAGATAATATTTCACTGAGGTCTAAAGAAAAGAAATGTTATAAACAGGAGTACCTCTTAGCTTCCCTGGGTCTTATTTTTTCCTTGTGATTGATTGGTATGATTTTGTTATTTCGGTATGATTTAATAGGGATTTTAAAAGCGTGGCAGTTCCAAGGTTCAATCTCATGTTATTTATGGTACCTTTAATAAAATGGAGCAATTCTAGCTAAAACCTAGCTTTAGAGAATAATCACAGGTTCCCCTATGTAAGTAGGGCAAAAAGAGTAAGAATTATAGTGTTAAAAGGGGTTCTGGGAGGTCATGGAGTCAACCCCTCTGTTTTCTAGTCACTTAAATCAGCCAAGACAGTTGAGAGTAAGGGAAGGAATAGAATTAGTTTGTTGCCTTGTATGTTTTCCATAATTAACTTTTGTCCTTTTTGGAGTACTAGAATCTAGTTAGGTAGGGGAGATGATTATATTTGGAACTCAGGGCTTTAATTAAGTCTTTTTTTTTTTTTTTTGTTTAATCTTATGCACCTACAGGACACTTGGGACTAAAGTGGTTTAAAGTATAGTCTTGAAATACTGCCATTTGCAACAACATGGATGGACCTGGAAAGAATAATATTAAGTGAAACGGGTCAGGCAGTGAAAAAGAAATACCACGTTTTCACTTATTGGAGGGAGCTAAAGGTGAATGAATCAATTCACACACATACACACACACACACACACACACATACACACACACACACA
>NW_007726558.1:261656-266449 GCF_000696425.1 Galeopterus variegatus | reverse complement strand
AAAAAAAAAAAAAAAAAAAAAAAAAAAAAAAAAAAAAAAAAAACCGCGGGGGGGGGGGGAGAGGAAGATATAACAACCACAACTTTTTTTTTTGAAGTTCTTACAACAAGAAAATGGAGGGGACACACCTGGGTGGGAGGGGGGAGAGGGAGCAGGGAGGGAGGTTTCGGTGATGGGACACAATAACTAACTACATTGTATATTGACAAAATAAAAAATAAATAAATAAAAAAATAAAATAAAAAACAAAAACAACAACAAAAAAATAAAGTATAGTCTTGGTTGAAGTAAGGTTACTGAGCGTAGGTTTCAGCATATTTTCTGTCTAAGAAATTGAACTCATTAGCAAGGAATGGTATGGCAAGGATCAGCACAATGGCAATATGTTGGAAGAATGAGCATTGGCTTTGGAGGCACACAGAACTGGGTTCGAATTTCCTGTCTGCTGTTGACTAGCTGGGTGGTATTTGGCAAGCTATGAGCTTCTTAAAGTCTCAATTTCTTCAACTTTAAATGAAGATAGCAATACCATCTTTGGTCTTTGAATATATAAGTGAAATAACATCTGAAAGTAGTATGCTCTTAATAAATGTTAGTCCCTACTGTTTAAGTATATTTTAAAAGCATATTTATGGCAATGCTTGTGCTATAAATAAACTTAAATTGTAGTAATTGATAACTTAGTTGGAGTTTGGATATGGATCATTTGTTGAGAATTAAAGAATACATTTTATAGATAGAAGAGCAAAAGGATGTGAGTGCATATTTCTCCCTGTTATACAGCCCTGAAGGTATTCTAATGACAGTAAAGTAGGGACTGATCAGAAGGCCTTCTGGGATAGCGTATAAAATCAGCCTCATTCGCAAAGAAGGTTTTGGTGTACCTGGTCCTGTCCTCTTTTTCTATAATGACCAGTGAGAAAGATTAGCATTGTTATTTGTAGTGCCCTGAAGTGTGATGTTATATCTTCGTCATGGTTCTGCTGACACCGAAAAAAGGAATAATCTTTAGGTCTGGTCAAAGTGCCAAACATAGTGCCTGGCCCTCAGTATTCTTTAAGTATTTTATTTGAATCAGCAATAAGACCCTATTTTACAGGAGATAAGTTGGGACACAGAACAGTTAAGTGTCTCATCTAAGGAATAACAGAGACAGTAGCCTTGTCAATAATGGGACCTGGTTTCCTGCCTGGGTTCTTCACACAAATCCTTCCCTTTCTGGGCTGTCTTTCCTGTTGCCCCACAAACATTGTGCAGTGTACTGTAAAGAGACCTCCTTCCACCTTACCAGCTGGTAAATTTGCTTCTATCTAAATTAGGAGAGTGGGTTAAAAATGCAATATGAGTGCCATATGGCAATTCAAAATACAGTGTTTTATCTAGGATTTCTTAGTTGTTGAAATTGCAACAAATAAGGAGAACTCCTTTTTTGCCTGTTTCATCAGAGCTGAGGCTGAACAAAGGAGCCTGGGTGGGTGTGTGGAAAAGGATAGGTGGTCAAGGCATGGATATTTTAGGTAGATGGTGTTGGCTTGGAAGAAAAGCATAGTAACACTAATGTGTGGGTATGAATGGAGAGCATGTGTCTCCTTCTACAGCACTGAATCCTCCAATCTGCCTACATTCCTCAGGCATTTAGCATTGATTACCTTCACACTGGTTATTTTGATCGAAAAAGCAACAAGACAGGGCTAATGTACTTTAATGGAGGTATGTGTAGGAATCCTCTCACAGAATATATGGACATCCTCTGTCTCTAGAAAGCTGGCCTCTTTTTAAACTTCTCACTGTGCCCCAGTTGTTGCAGAAGTAATTTAGAAACCCCAGAAGAAATGCATGAACAGGGTCTGTTACACACTGGATCTAAACAAGTTGGAGAGGAATAATTTCACATTTGATGGCAGACTATCTGGCGTGTTTGTCTTTCCTCTTCCTTTGCTTCCTGCCTGGCTTTGAGTCACTGCAGCAGTTTTTTGTGATTATAGGGAGCCTTGGCCAATGTGGGAATGGGATCCAGGAATTCTGATTCCTGATCTGACATCTGAACTTCATTCATAATGCTTCTGAAACTGGAATAAATGAAAAAATGCTCTAAACGATTAATATTGGATGATAAAATAAACACTGCCACATGAAGAGCCATACTTAGTTGCTTTCTTTCCTTTTCAGGTCCCATGTGCATAGCCGAGATGGGCCTAGTATCTTTTTAGGTACCATTTTAGACAGGTTCTTCTCAGTTTATAAAATAGCCTTTTTATTCTCAACCCTCCTTAATCGGGGCAGGAAAGAGGGTATGATTAATAAAGTCTGATAAATAATTTTTAATTGTAAAATATAACATAAAAGTTACCATTGGAACCATTTTTAAGTGTATAGTTCAGTGGCAGTAAGTGCATTCACATTGTTGTACAACCATCACCACCATCCATCGCCAGAACTCTTTTCTTCTTGCAAAAATAAAACGACCCATTAAACAATAACTCCTCATTCCCCTCTTCCCTCAGGCCCTGGCAACTGCCATTCTACTTTCTGTCTCTATGAATGTAACTACCTAGGTACCTCATATAAGTGGAAGTATACAGTACTTGTCCTTTTGTGACCCTTTTATTTCACTTAGCATAATGTTCTCAAGGTTTATCCATGTTGTAAAATGTGTCAGAATTTCATTCCTTTTTAAGGCTGAATAAAATTCCATTGTGCACACACTACATTTTGTTTATCCATTCATCTGTTGATAGGTACTTGGGTTTCTTCCACCTTTTAGGTATTGTGAACAGTGCTGCTATGAACATGGATATACAGATATCTCTTTGAGACCTTGCTTTCAATTATTTTGGTTATATACCCTGCTATGGTCTGAATGTGTCCGCCAGAATTCATGTGTTAGAAACTTAATCCCTGATGCGACTGTATTGGGTGGTGTGGCCTTTAGGAAGGTGTTTAGGTCATGAGGGCTCTGCTGTTTTAAAAGGGCTCGATGGAGGGAGTTCATCCCTTTTTTTTTTTTTTGCCCATCTGCCTTATGCCATGTGAGGACATAGCATTCCTTCCTGCTGGAGGATGCAGTGTTCAAGGTGCCACCTTGGAAGCAGAGCCCAGACTTTCCCCAGATACCTAACCTGCTGGTGCCTTGATCTTAGACTTCCCAGCCTTCAGAACTGTGAGAAGTAAATTTCTGTTCTTCATGAATTATCCAATCTGTGTTATTTTGTTGTGGCAACACAAACGGACTATGACATACCCAGAAGTGTAATTGCTCTATCATATGGTAATTCTATTTATAATTTTTTGAGAAACCTGGTAATTTTAAAGTTTTCTTCAGGATCCGTAATATCTGCATAAACTGACTTATAAAAGCATTGAATGTGTTACTTTGATTCAGACCTATGATTCATTCAACCAGGGGTTTTGTTTTGAACAGTAGCATTAAGAGATGGTTTATAAGAGTAATAACCTTACACAGTGATTAGATACTAAAAAAGTCCTAATTTCTCTATGTTTTGATCTCATATTAATTTTTCTAAATCCTTCTTAAACCTATTTATAATTCTAACCCAAATGAAGGACTTCCTTAGGTCTACCTCATGAAAATATGACATTCTTTAATTTGTTTTTTTTTTTTTTTTCCTTTTTGTCTTTTTTCGTGTCTGGCAATGGATCGCAACCCTCAGTGTCGTGCCCGTACCGGACCGGGACCGGCAACGGGATCGCAACCCTCGGTGTCGTGCCCGCACCTTGCTCAGCCAGTGAGCGGGAACCGGTCTGTATGTGGGATCCGAACCCTCGGCGGGAGTGCCGCCGCGCTCCCAGGCGGCGCACTGTAGCAGTGATCCACCGGGCTGGCCCTTCTTTAATTTATTTTAAAAATGATTCTTTGAAGCATCAAGAGGATACCCCCTCAAATTCTGGTTTTTTAGACTTGCTTAAAAAAGTATATTCACATCTTTTTACCTTGTATGATTTGAAGATTTCTATTTCATATTAGCCTCATTTTGTTTATTTATTTATTTTTCTTTTACAATTTTTTTTTGAAAATATGGGCTTTAAAATTTTTGTTTATTTATCATTATACAGTGTAGTTGATTTTTGCAGCTCTTTACACCCTCCCTCTCCCCCTTTTCTACCCCCATCAACATCATACCTCTTCTCTTAAGTTCAAGGAATTATTGTGATTGATTTTCCTTATTTTTCCTATTTGTTTACTTATTTATTGATTTTTATTATCTCACACAAATAAGTGAAAATGCAATATTTCTCTTTCTGTGCCTGGCTTATTTCACCTAACATAGTTTTCTCTGAGTTCATCCATGTTGCTGCAAATGGTAGTATTTCATTCTTTTTCATAGCAGAGTAGTATTCCATTGTGAAGATATACCACATTTTCCTTATCCACTCTGATGATGGGCATTTAGGTTGGTTCCAACTCTTGGCTATTGTAAATAGCACTGCAATAATGATGATTTCCATTCCATTGGGTATATACCCAGCAGTGGGATAGCTGGGTCATATGGCAGTTCTGTCTGTTGTTGTTTGAGGAAACTCTATACTATTTTCCATAATGGCTGCACCATTTTACAGTCTCAATCTCCTGGGCCCCCAATATCTCAGCTTCTGCTACCGCAGTCTCTGTTCCTGGAACCCCTGAAATCTCCACCTTTGTCTCGTGGGCCACTAATATCTCACACTCTGCTATCTCAGCTTCTATCCTCAGCACCCTGGAACCCACAGATGTCTCCAACTCGAGACCACCTTTTATAATTAATAGTCCCTTCTTCTGGCAACCAAGGACAAAG
>NW_007726558.1:258566-261004 GCF_000696425.1 Galeopterus variegatus | reverse complement strand
AGCAATGGCGGAAGTGCCAGAAGGCCAACCGCGATATGTCTCCTGCGTTGGCACGCCCTAGCATTTATAGACTTCCATACGTGCTATTCATTCCTAGTCAGCCTATAAACACTGGCGGCAACACCACAAACTGACTAGAGGCCACTGTCTGGAATGTAAAGATATGATAATATCTTGAGGAGAGACAAAGACAGGACATTCAAAGTAAAGGTTGCCACCCAGAATGTTTATGGTTAAACAGTTTCTAGAGAAGGATAAAAGGTCACTTGCAAATTAACTTGCATAGCCAGGAGCAATCAGTTTCTGGCATAAAGATTTTGAGGCAGTTATCATGTAAAGCACGGCCGTCTGAGCAGATTGTCACGTAGGAGTGGTCTCACAAGAAGGGGTGTGGGGCTTCAGGCCCCCAACAACCAACAGTGTAGGAGGGTTCTCTTTTCTCTGTATCCTTGTCAGCATATGTTATTCTCAGTCTTTTGGATGTTAGCCAGCCTAACTGGAGTGAGATGATATCTCAGTGTAGTTTTGATTTGCATTCCCTGAATGCTGAGTGATGTTGAGCATTTTCTCATGTGTCTGTTGGCTATTCGTATATCTTCCTTTGAGAAATGCCTTTTCAGCGCCTTTGCCCATTTTTAAATCAGGCTACTTGTTTTTTTGCTGTTAAGTTGTTTGAGTTCCTAGTATACTCTGGCTATTAATCCTTTGTCAGATACATATTTTGCACATATTTTCTTCCACTCTGTTGGTTGTCTTTTCATTCTGCTGTTTCATTTGCTGTACAGAAGCTTTTTAGTTTGATGTAATCCTATTTGTTTATTTTTTGTTTGTTTGCCTGTGCTTTTGGGGTTGTATTCATAAAGTCTATGCCCAGTCGTACTTCTTGAAGTGTTTCCCCTATGTTTTCTTTTAGGAGTTTTATTGTTTCAGGATGTATATTTAATTCTTTAATCCATTTTGAGTTGATTTTGGTATATGATGAGAAGTATGGGTCTAGTTTTATTCTTCTACATATGGATGCCCAATTTTCCCAGCACCATTTATTGAAGAGGCTGTCTGTTCCTCAGTGTGTGTTCTTGGTGCCTTTGTCAAAGATCAGATGGCTCTAGGTGTATGGACTGATTTCTGGTTTCTCTATGCTGTTCCATTGAATCTGTACATCACTTTGGGTAGTATGGACATTTTCACAATGTTAATTCTTCCAATCCAAGAGCATGGGATATCTTTCTATCTTCTTGTGTCCTCTTTAATTTCTCCCAACAGTGATTTGTAGTTCTTGTCATAGAGATTTTTCACATCCTTGGTTAACTTTATCCCTAGGTATTTTATTTTTTTTAGTGTCTATTGTAAATGGGCTAGCTTTCTTGATTTTTTTTCTACTAGTTTGTTGTTGGAGTATAGAAATGGTACTGATATTTCCATGTTGATTTTGTATCCTTCAACTTTGCTGAGATCATTTATCAACTCTTTAAGAGTTTTTGGGTAGAGTCTTTAGGCTATTCTATATATAGGATCATGTCACCTGCAGACAGGGACAATTTGACTTCATCTGTTCCAATCCAAATGTCTTTAATTTCTTTCTCTTCCCTGATTGCTCTGGTTAGTACTTCTAATACTGTGTTGAATAGGAATGGTGAGAGTGGGCATCCTTGGCTTGTTCCTGTTCTTAAGGGAAAAGCTTTCAACTTTTCCCTACTCAGGATGATATTGGCAGTGGGTTTGTAATATATGACTTTAATTGTGTTGAGATACTTTCCTTTTATATCTAATTTGTTGAGAGTCTTTATCATGAAGGGATGTTAAAATCTGTCGAATGCTTTTCACCATCTGTTGAGATGATCATATGGGTTTTGTCTTTGAATTTGTGGATGTGATGTACCACATTTATTGACTTGTGCGTGTTGAACTGTCCTCGCATTGCTTGGTTGAATCCCATTTGATCATGGTGTATAATTTTATATATGTGTTGCTGTATTCTATTAGCTAATATTTTTTTGAGGACTTTTGCATCTATATTCATCAAAGATATTGGCCTGTAGTTTTCTTTTTTTGTCTTATCTTTGTCTGGTTTTTGTATCAGGGTGATGCTTGCCTCAGAATGAGTTTGGGGGAATGGCCTGTGTTTCAATTTTTGGAATAGCTTTTAGCGAATTGGTATTAATTCTTTAAATGTTTGGTAGAATTCTGCAGTGAAGCCATCTGGTCCTGGGCTTTTCTTTGTTGGGAGACTACTGATTACAGCTTCACTCTCTTTGAATTTTATTGGTCTGTTCAGGTTTTCTGTGTCTTCTTGTTTCAGTCTTGGTAGTGTGTGTGTCCAGAAATTTATCCATTTCCTCTAGGTTTTCAAATTTATTGGCATATAGTTGTTTATAATAGTCTCTAATGATAATATCTATTTCTTTTTTTTTTTTTTTTTTTTTTTTTTTTTTTTTTTT
>NW_007726558.1:243434-258026 GCF_000696425.1 Galeopterus variegatus | reverse complement strand
GGGCTGGCCGGGGGACAGGGAACGGGTTGGGAAGCCTCGCCGTTGCTCCCGCGCCTCGCTCAGCCAGTGAGCGGGAGCCGGTCCGTATGTGGGATCCGAACCCTCGGGCGGGAGCGCCACCGCGCTTCCCAAGCGGCGCACTACCCAGTGCGCCACCGGGCCGGCCCGATAATATCTATTTCTGAAGTATTGGTAGTAATATCTCCTTTTTCGTTTCTAGTTTTTGTTATTTGTGTCTTCTCGCTTATTTTCTGACTTAGCCCTGCTAATGGCTTGTCTATTTTATTTATCTTCTCAAAAAACCAATTTTTTGTTTCATTGATCTTTTTTATTTTTTTGGGGGGGGGGTGTTTCTATTTCATCTAGTTCTTCTCCGATCTTAATTATTTCTTTCTGTCTACGAACTTTTGGGTTGTATTGTTCTTGTTTTTCTAGTTCCTTGAGGTAAATTACTGTCAGGTTGTTTACTTGCCAGCTTTCCTTTCTTGTAAAGTAAGTATTCATTGCAATAAACTTCCCTCTTAGTACTGCTTTTGCAGTATCCTACAGGTTTTGGCATGATGAGTCATTATTTTCATTAGTTTAAATAAATATTTTAATTTCCTGTTTAATTTCTTCTTGGACCCATGTGTCATGAAGTAGAATGTAGTTTAATTTCCACATATTTGTATAGTTTCCAGAGTTTTGTTTGTTATTGATGTCTAGTTTTAATCCATTGTGTTCTAAAAAAATACATGAAATAATTCCAATTCCTTCGAATTTGTTGAGACTTGACTTGTGACCTAAAATGTGGTCTATCCTGGAGAATGTTCCATGTACTAATGAGAAGAATGTGTATTCTTAGGTTGTTGGATGAAATGTTGTTTAGATGTCTGCCAAGTCCAATTGGTCTAAAGTGTTGTGTTTCTCTGTTGATTTTTCACAGAGATCTGTCCAATGGTAAGAGTGGGGTGTTCGAGTCCAGTACTATTATGGTATTATTGGCTTTATCTTTCTTTAGGTGTAATAGTGTTTGCTTTATATATCTGGCTGCTCCAATGTTGGGTGGGTATATATTTATGTTTGTTATGTCTTCTTGCTGCATAGATCCCTTTATCATTATATAGTGGCCTTCTTTATCTCTTTTTATGGTTTTTGGTTTAAAGTCTATTTTATCTGATAAAAGAATAGCTACTCCATCTCATTTTTCATTTCTTTTTGCATGGCATATCTTTTTCCATCCTTTCACTCTTAGTCTGTGTGTTTTTACATGTGAGGTAAGTCTCTTGAAGGCAGCATATTGTTGAGTCCAGCTTTTTAATCCAGTCAGTCTGTGTCTTTTGAGTGGGGAACTTAATCCTTTTACATTAAGAGTTATTACTGAAAGGTGTTGATTTACCCCTGGCATTTTATTGATTTTTGTTTGGATGTTTTAAATATCTTTTGTTCATTTCTTTCTGATTTACTGTTTGTCTTCTGTGTTTGTTGGTTTCTTGAGTTGGTAGATAAACTTCTTTTCTCTTTATTGTTTGCATTTTTGTTTCACTGATGGGTTTTGTTCTTTCTTGAGTATTCATGGTAGTGATGGATGTTTTTCAGGTACCAGGCACAGTACTGCCTTGAGAATTTCTTGCAAGGCTGGTCGTGTGGTGTTGAACTCCCGCAGTTTTTGTTTGTCTGGGAAATATACTATTTGTCCTTCATTTCAGAAGGATAGCCTTGCTGGGTAAAGTATTCTTGGCTGGCAATTTTTGAGTTTTAATGTTTTGGATATATCCCATTTTCTTCTGGCTTTTAGGGTTTCTGATGAAAACTCTGCTGTTAGTCTGATAGGTGCTCCCTTATAGGTGGCTTGATGCTTTTCTCTTGCAGCTTTTAGGATTCTGTCTTTGTCTTCGAGCTTTGCCAATTTGATTGTAATATGTATTGGAGAGGACCTTTTTGGGCTGAATTTGTTTGGGGATCTTAGATCCTCTGGGATCTGAAGATCTGTATCTCCTTATACGTGGGAAGTTTTCTATTATTTCATTGAATATGTTTTCAATGCCCTTTCCTTTTTTCTCCCCTTTTGGAACACCTGTGATTAGGATATTTGAGCACTTAAGATGGTCTTCTGTCTCTCTTAGATTTTCTTCATTTTTTAAAATTCTTTTTTTTTGTTCTGCCTGAGTTATTTCAAAAAGGCCATCTTCAAGATCAGAAATTTTTTCTGTTGCTTGTTCTAGCTTGCTGTTTAAGCTCTCTGTTGTGTTTTTTGTTTCATTGAATGAATCTTCAGCTCCACAAGCTCTGCTACATTCTTTTTCAGGGCATTAATTTTCTTGTACATTTCCTCCTTCAGGTGCTCTATACTTTTTCTCATTTTATTGTGTTGTCTGAGGCTTCTTGTATCTCTTTGAGTTTCCTTAGATTTGTTGCTCTAAATTCCTTTTTGGTCATTTCAGGGACTTCCTGTTCTATAGGATCTGGTATTTGAGAATTATTATATTCATTTGGTGGATTCATATTTTCTTATTTTTTCATATTTCTAGGATCTGTGCATTGGTGTTTAGTCATCTGGTTGATGAGTTACTTTTTCTAATACCCTGGAGTGGGGTTAGCAGAGGGTAGTTCCTCTTGCAGGTGTATTTTATAATGATGGTTGAGTTTTAGTAATGATGATGGTTTTTGTATTGGTTCCAGGTAGACACCATAGTGTAGTCTCTGTGAAAGTATTTTGGCCGAATTCAGCGTTGCAGTTGTGTGAGAGTGCCTCTGTGACGTAGTCCCTTGGGCACTTATTATTATTATTATTTCTTTGCTGAGGTTGGTGACCCCTCATCAGGACATGGGCAAGCTCTCATTTTAAAACACATCTATTGCTTGGTCTATATTTTGTTCTCTTTCTGGATCATCTCCAGCTGTGTTATGATGTTCTGAACAATATTCTCAGCATTCCACGGCATTGCTGCAGCCTATAAAAGAGATTTTGGAGAGTTATAATCCTGTGTTTAGTGATGATCACCATTCTTTTGGACCTGTATTTTTTGGAAATGGTCCGCACCTTCTCCTCTCTAGGATTGTAGCCAATAAAATGTTCTTCAGAGATACTGCTCCTACAGGGATGCTCCAGTGTGTTCATGAGAGTCAGTGTGGCCCAGCAGAATGAGCACTGGCGTAGGAATCATAGAACTAGGATTCTAGTCCCAAATCTTTGCTAACGATGTGCTCTTAGGTGAAGTTCATCTTCTAGGGCCTCAATTTCCCTATATGTGAAATGGGATCAAGAACACCTGCCCTGTTTACCCCACAGGATTATTCTGAGAATCAAGCGACATCATGGAAGTAAAAGATCATATTAAGTGTTATATACCTGTAGAAAATGTTGATTAATTGAGACTTAAAGGCCATAGGATATATCAAATAATTTTGCTTCCTTGGCATAATTTTTTCTTATTTCTAAGCTTATGGATTAGTGTCTACTTAGAATAACTAATTTAATATGCATAACAATTAGAATGTTGTCACTGCTGTCATTGCCTCATTACGGTCAATTTTCTAAGAATCTCAAAATCCAGAATAAAGCTGGGAGTCTAGAGGTTGACCTAAAGAAAGGTCTCTAAACAAATAAAATGGTTTTTGCTGGATACTCTACTCGATGGGAAAGGACATTGTCCTGAGTCTGTTGGCTCTTCATTTAAATGCTGATGTGGTTTCTACCCCTCAGATATTTAGAAGTAGAAACTAGGGGTATGGAGGTGATGTCGGGAGGATTCCAGAAAGAGAACTTTGATATGAAAAAGAAGTGACAATTGAATTGAATTGAAGTGGAAGAAGAGTGTGAAAATATCTGAAAAAACATATAAGATGTGTAAAGCATTGTGATTTGGGTCCATTTTATGTTGGGGCCAATAGTTCTACATACCTGAACATTCCTTGAGTATATGATATACTCAGATTGATTGATGGTATAACAGTCATGAAATTGAGTCATCAATAATCATTTAAGAAGGCAAAAATTAGGGCCGGCCCGGTGGCGCACTGGAGAGTGTGCCGCCTGGGAGCGTGGCGGTGCTCCCGCCGAGTGTTCAGATCCCATGTGGAGACTGGTTCCCGCTCACTGGTTGAGTGCGGGGCAGGCGCAACACCGAGGGTTGCGATTCCGTTGCCAGTCCCTGGTGCGGGCGCGACACCGAGGGTTGCGATCCCGTTACCGGTCAGTAAAAAAGACAAAAAGAAAAAAAAAAAAAGAAGGCAAAAATTATTAAATGGTAGCTTTTCATTAATATGGTTAAGTCATAAGAATTCTCAGTATTTAAAGGGATAAGCTTTATTTAAATTGAAAATTAATTTTCCTGGGCCGACCCCGTGGCTCACTTGGGATAGTGCAGTGCTGGGAGCGCAGTGGCACTCCCACCACGGGTTCAGATCCTAAATAGGGATGGCTGGTTTGCTCACTGGCTGAGTGCGGTGTGGGCAACACCAAGCCAAGGGTCGCGATCCCCTTACCGGTCACAAAAAAGGGAAAAAAAAAAAAAGGAAATTAATTTTCCTTAATGGTGATTATCTGGCAATGCTGAATAAGCAGAACATTACTGTATTAATATTTTCTTGACCATTATATTACCAAAAATATATGTTTTTAATTTTTCCCAGTTGGATGGCTTTGTATTGTTATACCTAATTTATAGGTAGAAGACACTGACAGGGTACTGTTATCCCAAATTTGTGGCGTCATTTGAAGAGGAATACATGGTTCTTATCTCTTCTGGTATGTTACTAAGCACTATAAATTGTATAGGGCTGTCCTATAGGCATTGTCTCATTTCATCTCCATAATGACACATTTTATTGTTTTTATTCAAAAAACATTTTTATTTTAATATTTACTTGTATATATTTGTGGAGTACAGTGTGTTATTTCAATACATGCATATACTGCTGAATGATTCACTTAGGGTAGATAGCATAGTTTTGTACCTGTTAGTCCACTACTTCTCCTCCCACCACCTCTCTCCCCTCCTGCATAATGATCCATTGAGGTACAAATTGTTGTTACTATTTTACGGATGGGAGTACTAAGGGTTAAGATTGGATCAGTGACCAATACATTCATATAAGTGGTAGAGCAATTTAAATCTAGGTCTTTTGAGTCTAAAGTCTTTTTTTCCAAGTCTTTCAAGAGGGCATTATTGTGCTTTGTATTTTGGAACAGTTCTGGAAAGGAGATAGGGCATACAGGCTTTATTACTCTCATATTACCATGTGAGTAAATTGAACTGAAAGGTGCCAAGCAACCAAGGGACACATGATAGCTAAGAACCCAGATCTGTTGATTTCTGGACCATTAACTATTTAAAAAAACATTTTATATTGAAATAATTTCAGACTTACTGGGAAGTTACAAAAATAGTACAAAGAACTTCAGTGTATCATTCACTCAGATTCACTGATTGTTAACATTTTTCTTCATTTCCCTTATTCTGCTCTGAATATTTTTATATTGTTATTTTTCTGAACCATTTGAGAGTAAGTTGCTTATATCATGACCCTTTCCCTTAAATCTTTCAGCATGTATTCCCCATGAACAATGCTATTTATTACATACCCACAGTGCAACTATTAAAGTAAGGAAATTTAAGACTGATATAATACTATTATCTAATCTAAAGTCTATGTTCAAATTTCACTACTTGTCTCAATAGCTATAATTCTCCTTTATAGTTGTTTCGTTTTCTGTTTCTGGGAAACAGTCTGGGATTATGAATTGCATTTAGTTATCACTGGACCATTGCAGTAATATCTTATTGCTTCCCATAACACATCTTGTCCTAAAGGTTTCATCTCTTGATTGAAAGATGTACATAAAATGAGTTAAAGGTTAAAAATATGGGAATGTGGACACTCTCTTTCCTTTTCACCCACCTCAGGTTGATTGCATCTTCTGTGAAAACTCATCTACCACCTAGACTGATGAAGATAAAAATCACTTATTTTGCAGCAGCTTCTTCTTCCAACAGGATAGGGATTTGGGCCCCTTCTAGCTCTTCTGCTGACATCTAGGAAATCCCAGGTGTGTATAGGTTTGATCTCAGCTGTAATGCAGGAATGTAGCTGTGCCAAGATAGAGAAGGAAGAAAATCATCTCGAAGACTAATGAGTGGAATAGGGGGATAGATGATGGACAAACAAATGCTGTATATTTATATAGCATGTTGTTATTTCAGAGTAAATAATGTGCATCACTTTTATGATCATACTTACATCTTATACCAATTCTTTTTTGAAAAATTGTGGTAAAAAACACATAACATTAAGTTTACCATCTTAACTATTTTTGAGTTTACAGTTCAGTGGTGTTAAGTATGTTTACATTGTTGTGCAACAGATCTCCAGGACTTTTTCATCTTACAATACTGAAACTCTACAACCACTAAACACTAATTCCCCTCCTCCCAGGCCTTGACAGCCACCTTTCTACTTTCTATTTCTATGATTTTGACTACTTAGGTACTTCATATGAGTAGAATCACACAGTTATTTGTCCTTTTGCGACTGGCTTATTTCACTTATTACAAAGTCATCAAGGTTCATCTATGTTGTAGCATGTTTCAGAATTTCATTCCTTTTTAAGGCTGCATAATTATTCCATTTAAGACTGAATAATTATTCCATGGTATGCATATGCCTCATTTTGTTTATCCATTCATATGTCAATGGAAATTTGGGTTGTTTCCACCTCTTGGCTATTGTGAATAATGCCGTGATAAACATGGGTGTGCAAATACCTCATTGAGATCCTGCTTTGAATTCCTTGGGATATATACCCAGGAGTGAAATTG
This sequence comes from Galeopterus variegatus, assembly GCF_000696425.1. NCBI lineage: Eukaryota > Metazoa > Chordata > Mammalia > Dermoptera > Cynocephalidae > Galeopterus > Galeopterus variegatus. Next base: position 251,226 of record NW_007726558.1, on the reverse strand, counting down.
TTGGATCATGTGGTAATTCTATTTTTAATTTTTTGAGGAACCACCATACTGTTTTCCATAATGTCTGTACCAGTTTAGCCTCTCATACCAATTCCTTGAAATAGGTAGGGTTGTTATCATTACACTTGTTGTACAAATAAAGAAGCTAAATGACTTACATATACAAAGTTACCCAGCGGTAAAGTTGACACTTGAATCCAGGTTTTGTAACTGCATTCAGTATCTCATTTCCTCCCCTCTTACTACTCTGCTTGTGCCATCCCTCCAGAGATCCTCAGACATGATTGTGGCATTTTTAGAATTTACCTTTAGCCTATGTGGTATAGCGGTCCCTTTGCTGAGTAAATGCCCTACCCAGTGTGTCTCATTCAGTACCTGATTTCTTAGAGTTCAGAATGCTGAATGTTGAGCAACATTGCTCTTGTGCCTAGGATTGCACACAGGCATATATGAAGAAACCACCAATTGGCACAGCTCTGTGAGTCTCTGAGGCAAGTAGGTCTGTGATAGGGAAGTTTATTTTGTCAAGTTGAAAGGCACAATTGCTCTTTGATTTAGTTGCTGAGCACTGAGTCCCCTTTAGATTTCTGTAGATGGAAAGCAGAAACTTCAACATCACCTTTGAAAAGAAAATGCGTCATCACACATGCAAAAAACTGCTGATCTGTAGGGAAAAAGTAGCAATTCCAAAAAAGGCATATGATTTTTATGTTTCTGTTGTAATAAATACAGCCCTTTTCTCTAGAAATGCTTTCTACCAAGAGTTTCTCCCTGAACTGAGGTTTTTTGGACTTGGTTTTTCAATTTATTTGGTGCCTTTTTTCTTTCTCTAAGGATTGTGTCATTATTCTGTTCCACTAAAGTTAAAGGCATTTGACACTAGTTCTGTATCTGGACTCTGAGGCTAGTGGCATGAAAGCTTCCAAGACAAACTCCCAGAACCATAGATTCCTGAGTAAGACTACTGCTAGAGTGTGTAGACTTGAAACGTTTGGTGGCTGTGCTCTTTTTCCACACAGGGACATTTGGCAGCTGGGACTGTTATCTTAATTCTTAATTGGCTTTGTTTTTTTCGTCTTCCCATCTCACCCACTTGTAATTTAATGATGACTTGTTCAAATTCTAGTCTTGTAGGACACTGTCATTCTTTCTAGGCAGGCTATCAAAATGTCGAATCTTTATTTTAGATACTCCTGTACAATTGCAACTCTCTATTAGGAGTTCTGTGAAAACTTCCCCCACCCAATTTTATATTGTAATGTATGAGAAGGTGCTTATGTTTGTCTTTCTGAGAGAGAGAGAGAGAGAGAGAGTCAGACAGAGAGTCAGAGAGTCCATAGTGCTCATTTGATTTCCAGAGCTTAAAAACTACTTGGCCATATGTGGAACTTATCTTGGCCCTTTTTATTATGAAAATGTACTGAATCATTTGCAAACCTGACATTTAGTCATTATTTACTTTTTCTTTGCTTTGAGTCAAAACCCAGCTAAAGCATTTTCCCCACATCCTACTGACTTCCATATTTTGGTTCCTGGTATCCCTAGCCTTGCCGGTCAGCCAGACTTGAAGCCTTAAAGACAGCCTTACTTCCTTTCTCTTTTTCTTTCTTTCCTTCTTTACTTCCGTCCCATCTAACAAATGGTCAAGTCTGGTAGTTTTGCCTCCAGCAGTATCTTTTGCATTTATCTCCACCTTTCTCTTGCCCCTCTCCCTGCTGCATTTCAAACCTTTTTTACTTTTTGCCTGTGCAAACACTAATCCCCAACTGTCTATTTCTTTCTCCTTCATATACCTATTCCAGATTAACTGTTCCAAACTAAAGCACCTATCATGCACTTCCTGTTCAGAAATATTCAGTGGCTTCCCATACTGCCACCTTCTTCAAGAAAAGGGTGTTCAGCCTCACCTTGAAGTTTTTCTGGATATCTCATCTCCTGCTACATCCCTTTATATCTTATGCTGTCAAGGTAAATTGGACTCCTCATTGTTTTCCAAACCTATGCTCAGCTCTGTTCCTCCTCACTCCTTTTTGTTCAGAGCATTCTTTTTTCCTGGAATACTCTTGCCTCCAGCCATCTCTGTTGAAATCCTCCCATCCTGCAAGGCCCATCTCACATCCTGCCTTTTCCTTGCATTCCTCTCAGATCTCCCCAATTGAATGTGAGTTTTTCATTTGAACTCTCAGGATAATCTACATTTCATGATGTTTTTATGATGCTTGATATTACAGATATTTATGCATTCATCTTTATTAGTACATTGTATACTCTTGGAAGACAAAAGCTGTCTCAGTAGTCTTTGTGTTGTTGTGGGGTGAATGCACAGAGGAATCCAAGACCAGCGTCAGTGTTGTAGTTTTATAGCTCTTTTGTTGCAGCTCTTTGTTCAGTGTTAACAGCGTCTCTGTTTGATTGCAAGCAAGGAGGGCACTGGGGAGCAAGAACTCCTAGCCAGGGTCTCCCAGAACAAAGGAAAAGACCCCCTTATATAGCCTAAATTCCCACCCTTCTCCCTCCTAGGTTCTCATTCAGGTCTTCTTATGTAAATGAGGGATGCTGTCCTGCTAATTTGGATTGGCTGATTATGGGACACAGTCCATTGGTCACTTTAGGAGCCTAATTTGCCTCTGGCCCCGGGGTGTGTGTGTGTGTGTGTGTGTGTGTGTGTGTGTGTGTGTGCGTGCGCGCGCGCGCGCGATAGAGGGCAGGCTCAAGAAGCAAGCAGGGTAAATGGCAGGGGCCAGAGTCTGCAGTGGAGCATACAGTTTCTAGAACAGTTTCTCAAGTGGAAAAGGGAAAGCTTAACAATTAGAGAATGCTTAGGGTTCCCTGCAGCAGTGTTACTGAGCAATTTAATTCTAGAGCTTTGCATATATCAGGCTTTCAGAAAGTATGTGTGGAATTGAGTAGTGTTTTATTTAGCTTTTTTTATTGTTCTGGTAGTCTATCTGGAATCTTTTTAGGCCAGGCGCAAATGCTGCCACCTTTGGGACGTCTTCTCAGTTAGAATTAGTACTTTGTCCCTTGATGGTCACTTATGCGTTGTTTATAGTGCACTTATAGCCATCTGTCTTGATATTAAGTCAGCTGTATTTGTGAATATCTCTCTTCCTTCCCTGGTGAGGGATTGGTTCTGATTTATCATTGTATATCTGATGCCATTTAGCATAGTGCCTGATTCATAATAAACATTCATGACTGTTAGTTGTATTGTGTAACTCTTTCCATATAATGATCCTAAATTTTCTACTTTTTTCACCTTTTTAAGATAAGATATTCTTATGACTATTCAGCTACATTCATACTGTGATTAGTGTATAAAAAACATTTCTCCAAATTATTTGAGACCCTGTGTAAGAATTCTGTCTTTGTCATAGTCATGAATGGTGAAGTTCCAATATCCACTGGGAAGTAGGGGCTGTATAAACGTATCTGGGATGGAGGTTGAATGCAAGTGCAGAAGATGAGGGCATTACAGTAGTCCCCCATTATCCATAGGGGATTTGTTCTAAGACCCCCAGTGGATGCCTCAAGTTGCAGATAGTACCAAACCCTACATATGCTAAGTTTTTTCCTATACATACATACCTTTGATAAAGTTTAATATATAAGTTAGACATGGTAAAAAACTAACTACAACTAATAATAAAATAGAACAATTATAACAGTAAAAGTTATGTGAATATGGCCTTTCTCTCAAAATATCTTATTGTATTATACTCACCCTTCTTCTTGTGATGATGTGTGAGAATGAAACAATGCCTACACGATGAGATGAAGTGAGGTGAATGATGTAGGCTACTATCGACCTTCTGATAATACGTCAGAAGAAGGATCATCTGCTTTGGGTGATCCTGGATCATTAAGCCGTGACATTGTCAATGGTTAGATGTCATGAGCAGATGATGTCAATGACTAACTGGTGTATACAGTGTGGATATACTGGACAAAGGGATGATTCATGTCCTGGGTGGGACAGAGCAGGACAGTGCTCAGTTTAAAACTTACGAATTGTTTATTTCGGGAATTTTTCTTTTAACATTTTTCGACCGTGGTTGGTGAAAGGTAACTGGAATCACAGAAAGTGAAACCACGGAAAAGGGTGGACTACTGCAAAAAAAAAAAAAAAAAAAAACCTGCTTGTGAATCTAGTATTAACAGTCACTGAAAACTTAGTGAGGATAGTCTACATTATGCTGCAGTATCAATTAACCACCAAAATATCAGTGGCTTATAACAACAAAGGTTTATTTCTTGATCATCATGCATATCCATGGAGGTTTGGCTGAGGTCTCTGCTTATCATAGATATTCAGGGGCTGAGGATGGTGGAAGCTCCATTTTCATACATGCTTTTATGATCACTGGGGCACGGGGAAAAAGAACACGATGGTTTGCTCTATGGCTGTTAAAGCTTCTACTGGAAATAATATGCATTACTTTTGCTTATATTACATTGGCCAAACCAAGTCACATGGCCATAGCTGCCTTTGGAGAAGGCAGGGAAATGCAATCATGCAAGGTGCCTTGAAGAAAGAATCATCAATATTTGGTGAACAGTACTACTATCTACCACTCATGGTAAATACTTTATGAAAAGAATATAGCAAAAACCTAATCCAGGCTGCTGGAAAAGGGCAAAGGAAAGGGATGAGGAAGTGTTGGGCTCAGTCAGTATGTTAGTTCTTAAGGGGTGCATATTTGGCATCTTTTATATACTAGGCACTGGGATGTACGATAAACAAGACTAACATGGTCTCTGCCTTCAGGAAATTTATATTGCAGAGTCAGACAAAAAACAAGTAAGTAGACAAAATAATGGTAAGTTGTAATAAAAACTGTGATAGGAATAAACAAAGGCTTAGAGAGTAACAGAAGGGAACTTTCTACTGGTAAAGTGGTCACAGAGACCTCTTAGAAGAGGTGACATTTAGTTTGAGAACTGAATGCTTAAGAAAGTACCAACCACACATAGATATGGGTAGGGATTGGGAAGAATATTCCAGGCAGAGAACAGTGTGTGCAAAGACTGTGAGGTTGCAAAGAGCTTGCATTTTTTCTCCTTCAAAGAACTGAAAGAAGACCAGTGTGGTTGGAAGTAGTTGCTTGATCACTCAGAGCCTGTAGGCCATGCTAGGGAGATACAGTGTGAACCCATCAGAGAGTTTAAAACAGGAAGATTCAAATGATGTGATTTAGATTTCGAGCTAAGTCTGGCAGCACAGTGGAGAATGAATTCAAGGTGGGCAAGAATGGATGAGGGGAGACTAGTTAGGTAGTAGTTGCAGTAGTGCGTTTGAAAGATAATGATGGCTTGAATGAGGGTGGAGATGGAGAGAACTGTTTAAAGGAGATATTTAGAAGTTTACATAAATGTGACTTGTTAATGGATTGGATATGGAAGATGAGGGAGGTCTCAAGGATGACTCTAGATGGATGATGGGGCATTTTTCTCTGCAATGGGGGATCTTGGAGAGTACCAGTTTTGTGGAAAAGATTGGGCATTAGATTAGATTAGATTTTATATACATCGAGGAGCCTTCCTGATTCATAGTCTGAGGCAGCACATTGTCACTAGGTTAGGGCCTTAGCTCTCTGATACTGTGTAAATGTGATCCTCATTCAAGGCAGACAGATCAGAGCCAGTGACTTCTTTATAAGCATGATAGCCCTATGTTCTTATATGGTTTCTTTCCCACCATTAAATGAATCATCACCACAGCAGTGGAACACACAGAAGGGGTTGGAGAACATTTTGTGGGTTTGAAAATTTTCAGCAAAAGATATGTTGGCTTGAAATCTTTGTAAACCATTCCACAGGGTTATTATAGTTGCACCTGAAATCAACTAATGGAGTAGCAGATGAATAACTAAAATATTCAAGCATTGGGGCACTGTGGAAGAGGGTGATTATTATGTGGGTCTTTCTGAAACAGAGTAGGGCTAGGCCTGTGAACCAAACTGACTCCATTTTCCCTGCAGAGGACACTTTATTACTTTTCCACTCCTCAGTCATGAGGCTTCCAGGGCAAATGATTACCCCATGGGCCTCCCTAGTAAAGTAGAATGTGATAAGAGAGGAAGCAGATATTTACTGAGTTGCAAAACCCATCCCCAAGTCTTGTTTACTGTAATTGTAAAAGTTACAGATTAACCTTAAGACCCCTTTAGGAATTCCCACCTGTGCACAAAGCTTCAAGGTGACTGCTACAATGACCCTCCTGGGGTGACAATGATGAATACCACTGCCATCTTGGACCTAGTGAGCATGCACTCATGATGCAACCAGGAAGAACAGGATGGACCACCTCTAGTGACACTGGCTTGTACCCCTTAACTCCTTTCCCTATAAAAGACCCTGAACAGATTCCCTTGGGGGGCTAGCTTTGCTGTCACTACCCACCTTATGCATAAATCTATCTCCTATTTTAATAAAGCATTGCTTGCTTTACCGCTGGGTACATTGTTCATTTCTATGACTTTGGAATCCAAAAGCCTAATTTAGTCACTGGTGAAAATTGGAAAGCTTTGGGCACCAGAGAAGATTCTAGCTGCAAGAGGCAAGTGGCCACTGGGGCTTTTTTGCTCCCATGTCTCTGCTGCTGGTAAATCTCTCCTGGAGTCCACAGCCTAAGTTCTGACAAGGCAATGCTTTATTCTCTTTTACTCTCCTTTTCCCCCTTTTCTTCCTCTTTAAAGTGACTGTCAGACAACTACAGCTTAAACTCCTCTTAGCCTGATGGGTAACTTGCAGAGATGGGAAGGCCAGTCCTAGACTGTGAAGACCTTGCTTGAGCAGGTTCCCCCTGACAGGGGATTCATGAGAGTGGTGGGATTCATTCCCATGCTGTGCAGTGACTGGAAGTCCGGAAGCCACTAAAATTCTCTTTACCTTTCTCTGATTTTCTGAGCACTCTCTGCTGTTTGGTTGGATTGTGTCCACTACTATGTAGGTATGCCTTGGAGAGCTCCCGGGTATGCTTTGTTTCTGATTTTCTGAGCCCTCTTCTGCTGTTCTGTATGGGTGCTCCTTGGAGGGCTCCCAGCTATGCTTTGTTTATCTGAATTAAATCTAGGTGGTGCTTTTCTTCTTTGTGCTGACAGCAGTGGGGAGAACTGCTTTTATCAATTACTGTGTCGGTAGAATAGTTGCCCTTGCTGATTGAGACAAAGATAAACTGGACCCCACTGTCTCTTTTCTCTTTGTTTGTTTGCTTGGTTAGACATTTAGTTGAGTACCGGTAATCTGGATAAACCTTCCAATCCCTGAACCAACTTTTGGACTTTCAGGTCATTTGTTTAGCATGAGAGGGCATGCCGAGCCTGGTCTGTCAGTAATGTTTCTATCATTGAATAGAATATAAGTTGAGGACAGTGGTCATACATGTAGTCATGAGCAAGTATAAAAGTGTCTTCTACAGATATTACCATATAAATAGCTAGTAAAAGGAAAAGGAGAGAAAAGGCAGGAGACAACATAAAATCAAAGACAGCTTCAGTTTCTTTGCAGCACGTTGTGCTCCAATTGTTTTCCTATATATGGTCTGATCAGGAAATAGCTGACTCCAGGACTGGCTCCCAGTCTCTCTTGACAGCCCTCTTACCTGAAGGAAGATTATTTATTTATTTATTTATTTTTAATTTTTTAAATTTTATTTTGTCGATATACAATGTGGTTGATTATTGTGGCCCATTACCGAAACCTCCCTCCCTCCTCCCTCTCCCCCCTCCCACCCAACAATGTCCTTTCTGTTTGCTTGTCGTATCAACTTCAAGGAATTGTAGTTGTTATG